>NC_083480.1:6152603-6180103 GCF_030014155.1 Tachysurus vachellii
TGATTCCGTACCTCACTTTATTCTGGACCGAGACACAGATTTCCCGTATTCTGTATTGTTCTAGGCTATGCATGGAAAATCACTTAAATGGTCCGTAGCCAAAGTCAATGTTCACTACTAGTTGGCTGTAGACTTCCATGATTTCTTGCTGTCACTGTAGTGTTCTAGTCAGCGTTGGCCAGGAGCTGGCTACTGTAGTCTTTCCAAAAATTGTCACTGTGTTCAAAGGTTTTCTACGTTCTACCTTGGAATGACAATCAGTGCTGCACAAAAGCATGGATGCTTTGCATGACGCTGATTGCTGTGGCCAGCTCAGTGAAGAGTATGTGCTCTTTTTATTAGGAACACCTGCACATATCATGCAAGTTCGAATCAAACGTCAGAAAGGGGATAAATGTGATCTCGGTTACTTTGACCTGGTTGATGGCATGACTGTGGGTCACAAAAAAAAATTGAGCAATGCATATCATGGTGTCTTACTGATGACACACACACTCTTAAAGGCAGATGTGCAACTATTCATTCATTCATTCATTCATCTTCTACCGTTTATCCGAACTACCTCAGGTCACGGGGAGCCTGTGCCAATCTCAGGCATCATCGGGCATCAAGGCAGGATACACCCTGGACGGAGTGCCAACCCATCGCAGGGCACACATTCACTCTCTCACTCTCTCATTCACTCACGCAATCACACACTAGGGACAATTTTCCAGAGATGCCAATCAACCTACCATGCATGTCTTTGGACCGGGGGAGGAAACCGGAGTACCCGGAGGAAACCCCCGAGGCACAGGGAGAACATGCAAACTCCACACACACAAGGTGGAGGCGGGAATCGAACCCCGACCCTGGAGGTGTGAGGCGAACGTGCTAACCACTAAGCCACCGTGCCCCCCTTTATTTATTCATTTATTTATTTATTCATTCATTCATTCACTCATTTTCTCCCGCTTATCCGAACTACCTCGGGTAACGGGGAGCCTGTGCCTGTCTCAGGCGTCATCGGACATCAAGGCAGGATACACCCTGGACGGAGTGCCAACCCATCGCAGGGCACACACACACACTCTCATTTACTCATGCACTAGGGACAATTTTCCAGAGATGCCAATCAACCTACCATGCATGCCTTTGGACCGGGGGAGTAAACCGGAGTACCCGGAGGAAACCCCCGGGGCACGGGGAGAACATGCAAACTCCACACACACAAGGCGGAGGCGGGAATCAAACCCCCAACCCTGGAGGTGTGAGGCGAACGTGCTAACCACTAAGCCGCCGTGCCCCCCTTTATTTATTCATTTATTTATTTATTTAATAAACTGTTTAAGTCCAAGTACAGCTAGGTTTACTCTGGTTTCTTCTCTTAACCTGACAGAAAAATGTTCTGTTGTTTTTTCTTAACTTGATTTTGGACTTTTGATTGGACGATGCTTGCTTAAGCATCAGTCTGGGCTGAAAACAAATCATCCCCAGCACTGCTTTGTGATTTTATTCTGTGTATTTTTTCTTAAATCCACTGGTGGTGTCGTTGCACTTGGTTCTCTAAAGCTTCAAACAAATCTGTCATAAGACATTCGTAAACAGCAAATAATCGAATGTGGATTGCAAAAGTTCAACCTTTATATTGATGTCTTTTTATATTTGAAAGACAAGGGGCAGGAGTCAGTCTTGCTACTACATTTGTACCTTTCACCCTGAAACAGTACACCTGTGTGTTTTTGATTAAGATAGAACTAAGTTTTAGCGAAGTCTTTATTGCTAAATTTATCGAGGGTTCTAAATATTCACACAAAAGGCATGTTGCTGTATTTTTAACCTTCGCTCTGCACGAAGACCTCGGCACAGTGGATATTCCCAGCGCAGTCGTCTCAGCTCAACAGCCACAGGACCACCACTTGCTGGCAAAGCAGGTGTGTAATGCTTTGAGTGTGAAGTAATGAGGTCTTTGTGGACCTCCACATGCTGTGAAGAGTCAGTCAGCATGAGCCAAGACTCAAGGATTTCTATGAATACATGAACTCGTTCCTCTCTTCCTGTGAAGAGACTTTTTTGTCCCAAAGGAAGCACTTGGTTTTCAGATAGCTAGGATACATCATTAAGCCAAACGTGACAGCACAGGACCGGAGAGAGGTCCTGTCTTCCAGATCCTTTTATGAGCCAGTCAAGTGCAAAATTTTCAAAATATAAGTGCAGCCAAGTGCAAACTTTTTTCCATGACCTAGACAAGTACAAGTGCATTTAAACGCTGTTGTCGCTACACATTTAATAACAGGATCAGGCATGTTGGGTTTATGTGTCATGAGAACAGGCGAAGAGTCAAGAACAGACCAGTGTCTAACACTAAACTGGAAGATATTATATACTTAAATAACCGCTTACGTTTATATGTAGCTGCTGTGGTGAATTTATGTTTTATTTTATAAGCCTCACAGGATTAATGACCATCAAGACTATTTAAAGAAGTCTTGCAACTCGACTTTGACTTTGACTTTGACATCAGTGTCTTGTGACTTCACTTGGAATCAAGCTAGTTTGCAGCAAAACATGATACCGTCAGACAGCCAGTCAGCATGCGCTAGACAATGAAACACCAAATTTAAAAAGGCTGGATGATTTGTATAAATTTACTTTCTTTATTTTTAGTCCTTAAATTTGGTAAAGAGGACATCATCAATTGGTTAGCACTCAGAACCGAAGGACTAGCAACTTAACTTGGGACTCGAATGCCAAGACTTGAGACTCACTTGACATGAAACAGTAACCTAGAGCCAGCTTTTGTGTTTCTTTACCTGATTATGATCAGGCTTAGAATCTGTAAAATGTCCAACATATAATTTCTAACCTAGTATTGAAATAAAAGGCAGGGTCATGCTGGTATACTTGATTTGTCTGTGTACTTTGCTGTATGCACTGCCCTGTTACCTAATTTATTTATATGCAACTGATTTAGTATGGACATTAAGCTCTGGACATACCCATGACCACAGCCATAACACAATCTGATACCTGAAATGTATGACCATGGTAACAAGGAATATTATCCAGGTAGTGTATGGTCAGATTGGTCCATGTCAATAAAAGGGCAGCATACTTGGCTGAAGTCAGAGTGAAAATGTCACAGATGAAAGTGGCATCTGAGCTGGAGAAGAGGAGCCAAGTTCTCTCACAGAAGTGATACGTGCCATAAGAGGTATTCTGTAGGTACAATCTGCAAGAGAAGTGTGTGCGTGTGTGTGTGTGTGTGTGTGTGTGTGCACCCTCGTGCTTGTGTGTGCATCCATATATGTGTGTGCGTGCTTGTGCGTGTATATGCATGTGTGTGTGTGTGTGTTTGTTTGTATATGTGTGTGTCCTGAGTGTGACCGCTGCTACATAGTTTAGTTTAATGGACTGTAATGTGACACAGATGAAAGGCTTCGAGACAGAACTGTACCCCTCACGGCTACAAGCAAACAACTTAGTGAGCGGAAACTATTAACAAAAACAAGGACAGCAAAAACTGCACAGATTTTTGATTTCATCTCATCGTATTCAGGAATTCAGAAAAGATTTCTATCAGCTGGTTTATCCAGGCAATATATTTATTTCCCCGTCCTTATACATATAGGTGATATTCTCAGGTCATTGTCAGTACAGTTTCAAGTGTTGGCGTTGCCTATCACATACTTCTGTAATTATCATAAGTGCAAGCTGTCAGTGTGAAAGGCTGTCGAATGTAGAAATATTCATCACAGAAAAGTATTCCCATGTTGCCTGCTAATCAAACATGCAGGCCAGAACTCCTGGCTTAGCTGTTTTATTTTACTTGGTGAAATACAAAAGTCATTTCCATGCAGCTTTTCTATGATGTGAACACAAATTTTTGAACTTCATTCCACTTTCTGTATTGAACGTTTATCTTTTCACACTGTTTATTATCAGTTTCACATCTTACTTATTTGCTCCTTCCAGATTTATACTAATCGATATCCTTCTTACTCCTGTACTGTTCTTTTCTACATATTTCTTTTGCTCAATTTTTATGTCCTTGTTTTTTTCCAGCTTCCCTGTTTACAAGGTTTAATAGGTTTTCTTCGAGTTTTGAAAAAAAAAATTCTAAGCTAAAAAGAGACCATATTATCTCTGTAGAGACTCTTGTAGTCTCCTGTATTTCAGCTTTTTTTCTGAGACAAAAGACCCCATTAATTCCATATGTCTCCTCTTGTGCCTCAGTAGAGAGCTCAAAACATTGACGTATTAATGATGTACCACATTCTTTCAAATATTCTGCCAAAGCTTACTTCAAGCACAATAATGTACACCAGTTGATCATTGATGTACATGATATATTTTGGTATTTTTACATGTTTGCTGTAAATATATTTAAAGGATATGTATTTGAACGTGTTAGCTTAAGCATGTGGATCAAAGTATGCTAGTAGCTAATATTTTCTAAGAGAAGTAATCTAGGTTGAAAGGAGTCTATAGTCCAGTCCCTCTAGAAATTAGTACAAAATCAAGCTACCGGTCACAAATTTGGTAGAGCTGAAGATTTTTTAAAATTACCGCAGATATACCAGAGATTTAGGCTGAGACGCATCATGTGACATCATCACAACATGCATTCAGCTAAAGTACATGATCTTTATTAAAGTTCATTAAAGTTTTAAACGTTTGCGATTTACATTAAAAATCATTTTAAAAAAGTGAAGCAAATATAACAAAATAATGATAATAATAATAATAATAATAATAATAATAATAATAATAATAATAATAATAAAACATCCTGAAGGGTCTGATACTATTTTTGCCCTCGTAGCTGTGGTATTAATGTATATAAGTATTAATACAGCTACAATATTAATATTAAAGTATTTGCGTCTGCTAAATTACTCTCTCGGGTCTACTTACTTACTGTACACTTATTAAATTTCATTTTTTTAAGTCAGAAGGTTTTGACCCAGTTATGTGCTACTAATATGGTCAGAATACATTTTTTTCTTGAGATTTTAATTACATTTTCACTTCACTTTAACTTGTGTACTGTGTTGCCATCATTTTAAAAATAACTCAATAAACTGTCTACTGAATTACACAGTCACACATCAGTGCTGTTGCCTGATCAGAAAAAAATCTTTCTATTTTAACTCTTTTAATCTCAGAAATAAAATTCTTATATTAATTTACATAATTTTGATGAAACATTTCAATGCAGTTTTATTTGCACAGTTTATTTAACCTAGTCACAAAGTAGCTTCACCAAAATACAAAAAATTAAAAATATACATTTTAAATGTATAGATTTATCAGTTTTTACTTACGAGCAAGCCAAGATGAAAATGGAGAGGATAAACTCTCAGATGATATGAGGAAGAAACCTTCTCAAAAGATCTCTGTCCTCATCCATCTGTGTGACCATCTGTGTGACACCCAATAGTACGATCATAAATCCTTTTCCTTCTGTTACTGTGTATTATATGGTCAACAATTGTATAACCATTAAGTAACCAGGAAATTCATTCTAGTTCCAATGTGAATTCTATCTTGTTAAATGTGTTAAAAAGTTTAAAAGTAAACATTTGTGACAAACTTTATTCCAAAGGTTATATAAAGCAACACGAGAGAATCTCCTGAGAAAGTAAAAAGCAAACCTTAAAGCAAAGAAATATTCATGTAGAGTTTACTTATCGGGGGGCACGGTGGCTTAGTGGTTAGCACGTTCGCCTCACACCTCCAGGGTCGGGGTTCGATTCCCGCCTCCACCTTGTGTGTGTGGAGTTTGCATGTTCTCCCCGTGCCTCGGGGGTTTCCTCCGGGTACTCCGGTTTCCTCCCCCGGTCCAAAGACATGCATTTCATCTCTGGAAAAATTGTCCGTAGTGTGTGATTGTGTGAGTGAATGAGAGTGTGTGTGTGCCCTGTGATGGGTTGGCACTCCATCCAGGGTGTATCCTGCCTTGATGCCCGATGACGCCTGAGATAGGCACAGGCTCCCCGTGACCCGAGGTAGTTCGGATAAGCGGTAGAAGATGAGTGAGTGAGTGAGTGAGTTTACTTATCACTGAGTAGGGATTTACTGTGCTAATAATATTTTCTTGCTTCATGATCTTGGTTATAGTCTGTGATAATGAATGCAGTCTAAATAAAACTGTGAAAGGTACCACAGTGCTGTCCAGAGACCTTCTCATAATAAAAACATCTGTACGAACATTTATATTATAAAATAATAAAACAGAAGCCTTTACTCTTGTCACATATACATTACAGCACAGTGAAATCCTTTCTTCACATATCCCAGCTTTGGAGGTTGGAGTCAGAGCACAGGGTCAGACATGATACAGTGCTCCTGGAGCAGGGAGGGTTAAGGGCCTTGCTCAAGGGCCCAACAGTGGCAGCTTGGCAATGCTGGGGCTTAAACCCTGATCCTCTGATCAACATGCCAGAGCCACTTGAGCTGTCACTGTCTCCAAGATATAAATGATTCAAAATATTAATATTTTTCATGTAAATTTAGAATTGTATTATTGTTACTGTTAAATGGAAAAACTCTATTGATCTGTATTGTTATATCTTTAGTAGATATATCTATCTATACTATATGCATCTCATTTGGTGATTCACTACTGAATTTGTATCTTTTTATGTACAGGCTGGTGGTTTGATGCCTGTGGCCCATCCAACCTGAACGGGATGTATTACACCCAGGGACAACATGTTGGCAAACTGAATGGCATCAAGTGGCATTATTTCAAAGGGCCAAGTTACTCCCTTCGTGCGACTTCCATGATGATCCGTCCTCTGGAATTTTCGTAAACCTTTTTCCAAACCAACTTTCATAGACCTTTTTCCAAGCCAAGTAGGTGGGAACATAATAAAAAAGGGTTCCATTCATTATAACAGCACACCTTAGAAGTGGCTTTATATGCTACATGTACTGTACGATACATGGATTGTGTGACACTCATTTGCAATAATCCACCTTTTATGGAAAAAAGATGAGAAGAGAAGAGAAGAGAAGAGAAGAGGCTTCTATTATTATCACAGGAGATGATTAACTCTCTGGGATTTAAAGAGAGCATTCTTGGCTGGCTTTTATTTTTATATATCAGAGGTATGAACTTGAGTGCCATTGCTGGGTCACTGTCAGCTGCTGAGGTGAGCACATCACCTCTGAGAGGAGACTGGGTGATACTGCACACGTTCGGTACCCCAGTGAATTTGCAGCAGCTGGAAAGATTTCTGACAACTCAAAGTGAACCACTGACTTGAACATTTTTGTACAAACAGTGTTGTTGCACAGTTACCACTGACACACATATTGTATTATTACCTTGTTTTGTACCTACACACATTTCCGTACATGATTCTTGTCAAAACGGTTTCCAAATGTCAAATAATGTTTAATGTGAAAGAACCATATAATGTGGAATCTAGAGAAAAGGGTTCGGCTGATGGTACTTTATGCCAGATCGAGTCTCATTTTCTATTATTACCTGCGATTCTATTAATACTGGCTATTATTTTTTTGATGACCTATAGGTACATTAATGGCTAGCAGTCACAATTAGACTACAGGCCAGGGTTCATGTGTACAATACGAACTCTTTTTTTTTTTTTTTTCTCCGAGTTAGAATTCAGATAGCTGAATGTATGTAAGAATGTATGTAAAAAGGTTTCTCTGCTGTAATATACACCTTGTATAATTAATCATTAAACCCTTTGTGAATCAAAATGTGAGCAGATGTGTTAGAGAAGAAAAAAAACTAAATTCTTCAGGTGCAGACACTGTCCAGGTCCAGGAGACGAGACACGTGACTTTGACCTTGAGCATCATGGTAAGAAATTGCAGATAGCAAAGAATAGTAATACTATCTACATTTAATCATTGTTTCAAATATGGATACAGTGCAAATTTATCATTTTAATATGTAAAAAAAAAACAAATGTCTTTTGTATGTCTTTACTGTCTATCTGTGAAGTTGCAAACGCTGTTTTAATACGTCCCAGCTGAAGGACAGTAAAAAGTGAAATGGCTCATTTTAGTGCATTGTAAATTCATAACTAGCAGCATGGAACAACTACATATAGATATCTGTTTTGCGTTATTTAAAAAAGCAGGTTATTTTATAGATAAGCCATACAGCATCTGGAGCTTATAAAATAATAGCATGCCATTTATTAACATACTTAAAATATTGTAATTTAATGCGTGTTCCTTGCAGTCTTGAGGAAAGTGGGTTTTTATTTCGTATAAGAGCCATAAGCTCTGAATAGAATTAGCTGAACTAATAATTCTAGTGCAGGTTGCCTTCAAAACATTAGTATTACCTCATAAAAATTGTACATTTTCCATTTTATTTAAACACTTAATTCGTTGTAACAGTCAACATTTTGTGATGTCTAAATAAAAGAATGCATGTGATGTGAAATCTTACATTCCAGCATACTGAGAGGGGAAGTCACAATCCTAGGTCTTGTATGCTTTCCCTTTGTTCAACTACAGACTTCTGCTTCTGCCGAGTTCCACAAAACGTTCCGCAAACTGTCACAATGCATTACAGACTTTGTATTTACACTCAGACAAAGAGGAAGAGTTGTGAGAACACGAGCATATGGTGTTGAGCACGCCAAGCTGCTATTGTCTGTTCATGCACCACCACTCCCTTGACAGATTGCTGAGGTGACAAGCAATGCTGTCAGGATGGTCAAGTTACTCCAAGCCAACATTCTTCCACTCTAATAGGAGGGTTAAGCAAACGCCTTGTGCTTGCGAACTCCTGCCTATCCCTCAGCACCTGCACTGACCCGGTAGACCCTCTGGAACGCAGCCACCCTCTAAGGGGTCACACAATGAAGGAGCGGCAGGCCATATATTTTGCTGAAGCCCACACACACAAAAAAAAAGTAGTCAAGCAGTAGTCTAGTCCAGTTTCCTTGACTTATTGTTGATACACATAAAAAATCTGGATGAAATGAAAACCATTATAGACCAACCAAAGAGCAACATCATACTGTATATACAATATACTAAGGCAGCTTCAGAATAAAAGCTGAAGACTTTGTGATGTCAAAGAATAAATGTTAAATGTTAGTAAAGGTTCACATCTTCAATCAGTGACACAGTGATATGGCCGAGAGCCTGAATAAAGCCATCACTGAAAGCAGGGGTGTCAAACTCAATGTATGCATATTGCATTGCAGACTAAAATCATTTAATTCAAGATTCAAGACTTTATTTGTACACACATACGGTATACAACTTGCACTGAAACGAAAACCTGGCCTACTACAACTAGGCCTAACCCATTACTAGGCCCTACTACTAGGCTTTTGTTACAAGTAGTTACGAGTAGAATAGAATAGCTAGTCATTGCTGTGGGAATATTGACTAGTCAGATAATGGAGGAAAACAATGTTAAATAAAATGACAGTAAACACATTCTACAGTTAACTGTACATTATGTTATGTAATATGTACAGTATGTTGTGGCACATGTATTTAGACATGGGTATGACTTGCAGTTTTAGCCAGTGTATCAGCTCTGTGATGTTTGTTTCTACATGTGAATATGCTTTTGTCTAGTGGCACATGTGGAATGCAAGTGCTCATTGTGCTGCAGGTTTGGTACTGTATGAAATCTGGTGATTTGTTGTAGGATACTATAAGTTGTTAAACCAATTTTTTTTTGCAAATGTGAAACTGGCCATGTTCGGTATAGAGTAATCAAACAGAAAGTCAGATACTGTCATGGATTTTTTTGACAAATCTGGGGATGGATCATTGCTCATTTGCAGAAGATGGAAGACTTGAGTATTAAAAGTCCTATAAAAACAGAAGGGCTGGCCTGGAGATAGGTAACAAACTATGATTAGATAGCTGGTATGAACAAGGGTAGCTATCACATCCTCTGTGGAGACACAAAAATATCAGCAATGAAACTGGAACTTTATCCATATCCATAGAAAAACATTGAATTGTAATTCTTCTTCAAGATTGTCTAAAAATAGATTAGAAGACCTTATATGGACTGACAAATCACTTTCAATCTTAGTCTAGTAGATGATTGTGGGGAAATCACAAGTCTACTCCAGATTTTAGATTTTCAGAGCTAAAAGATGACCTACAGTATATATACAATGTGTCTGAAACTAAACATGACTCTACTGAAAGTCTTAAACTTAATTGATGCACTAATCTAAGATGGTTGACACCATCACTGATAATCATGATGATGAGATGTAACTCCCTGTCCCTACAGTAAGGGATAGGGGAGCACTTAAGACCAAAGGGGATTTTAAACTAATTGTGATTATTGGGGGAAAGGTTTAAAGAGCATACTTGGGTTAAAGGAATCTAGTTATGTCAGTAATTGTGCTTAGGGTTTACTCTGTGTTTAGGGCTAACATGTATTCAGATTAAGTTTACTGAAGACAAACTTATCTGTACTAAACTATATTATACCAAACTATAAGGTAATGCATATACATATTCATAAGCTTTACAACGTAACAAGAAATTACCCCCAAAATATTCTGACCAAATATTACAAGTTGTAATTTGTTTGAGGTAAACTTGGCTGTCTTATGAAAATGCCATTTCAACATGTTCCAAGCTGTTTTGGAAGATGTAGTGATATTTGATGGAAATTTCATTTTCACCATTTCAAGACAGTTGCTTATGAGGAAACGTGATTGGATTGAATGTTCTTCTGTATATAATATAACAGAAAATGGCACAGACACATTACAGTAAGAGCTTATATATTTTTTAAATTGCATGGCCAGTATCCAAACTTACAGCAGCCCATTTTGATAACTCTATACCTATCAATATTTGTTTTACAGATTGAAAGCCTAAGGTTCAATTTCAGCTTTTCAAGCAGTTCACTTTTGCTTTCTAAGATTTTCCATTTCAAGTTAGAATGAAATGATATCTGTGAGATGTGTTTGACTCTTGTTGGCACTGCACCAGGTATAAAATAAATTGCCATTTCTCTGAACTAAACAAATCTGTACTAAAACTCACAGCCTTGCTGCAACACTGAAGTCATCTGGCTTCATCCTTAAAAGTGCCAGAAGGCCAACACTACTTGATCCCTGGTGCTTGATTTGGGATGTGCAATCAGTGGTTGCTGATACACCCTGTGTAGCTCATGAAGAAATGGATATTCAGTTTGGCTATGCAGCAGAAGCTCTTGAGACTTTCCCGACAAGGCAACATTAGACTGAGTGGATCTTAAACAAAAAATGTCCTGAGACATTCAGGGCAAACAGTCATAGAGGACCTTGAAGTATAAACACACAGCTGGAATTTTGGGAGCTCAGTATTAAGAAGCCCAATAGGTGCTCAAAATGATGGATGAGTAACAGGAGTGAGTGCAACGTTTAGTTTAGAGCCTTGGTGTGAAAGAGTGAGTGGGCTGAAGTAATGGAAGGGTGTCAGGAAGTAGGGGTGTCTAGATTAGCAGCGCCAGATGAGTTACGACTATGCTCAGAGGTACAGGGCAATTCAACGTTTGTTTATCAGATCCCTTCTCCAAAGCAGGCCCAGGGGAATACCGCCTTTCTTCACCACAGACTCCACTGTGACTACCCACTTGGGAATAGCTGAGAATGGTCCCTGTTTGTTTGTTTGCTAGATGGCACTTGGGGCTAAAATTCGAGGCCAACGATGTTTAAATTTCAGTGACAGTGCCGCAAGGGGAAACATTAAAGACAGTGTTTCTTGATATATGTATGTTGGAATGCTATGTGCACTCAGGGACTTGTCAGAGTAAATGGCATGCTACACAAATTCTTTCACGGCACTGAAACCCCTTGGATTTAGTGACGGTCTGATTGGAGGAACTGTGGGAATCATTTGAAATCAGGGGATTTTAAGCATCTGTTAAAACCACAGTACATTTAGAAATATCTCTAAAATGTCCTCAAATATGATGCCAACCTTAGTTTAGTTATTCATAAAGACTTCATAAATTCATAAAGACATATTTCAAACACTTTTGTGACTGGTGTCTCACATATTTCACCAGTCCTTTGAAATAAGATATTGTGCCATACTATCTGACAGTCACATACAGTACAAGCAACATACAACTGAACAAACTGAACAGATTTTTGGTTCCTGCTTGAGCATGCATATATGTATGTGTGTGTGTGTGTGTGTATTGTGTTATGTCCAGGCCTGCAAGGCAGCAATTTTCAGTTCCTGTTCTTTTTCTTTTTATGTTTTTGTTTTTCCTCTGGTGAATTGAAAGGTTATTGTTGTTTAGATCTGGTGACTGATCACATTCAGACCTTGAAAAAACCCTGGAATATATCTGCAGCACAGAACATATCTGCAGCTCCATGTCTAAGTGGAAGACTGAAAATGTGATCTCCTTTGCAACTAGTAAAGTATTCCTTTGTCTTCATTTCCATATGGCCATGACCCCACGTGGTTAGCCTATGTTACATTCATCTTCTAGCCATTATAGTTAACACTACTGATTCAGGTGGCCTGGTAGTCATCCATATAACTGTAAAAAAAAACATATTAATTTGTTCTCCTTACACTCAGGGTACCAGGGCACTTTCCTTTGGAACTATTGAGGTCAGCGGTAGATCTATTAGATGGTGACGAGCTCAAATCCAAGCACTACCAAACTGCTACTGTTGTGCCCTTTATTAAGGCCTTTAATGCTCACCATTTTAAGGATACTATATCATGTGGCTGAGCCTGTGCTCTGATTCCAGCTTCTTAACAATGTATTGTTTACAACAAGTTAGGTTTGGTGAAAAACTCACTCTGGTGAAGGGAGTGTGTAACTTTTTACAAATGTGTGCTGAACAGCAGTTGACCTGTTCTCAAAAACACAGATGCAAATAATTCCTTTGCCTAATGCTAACATTTAGCCTTTCATCAGTGTAACCCCTTTATGATGTTCTCCAAAAGTACACAAACAGTTGGTTAGTAACCATCCAGCTTGTAGTCACATCCACATAGTGCTTGGAAACAGGGCTAGGGCCTAAGGTAAAGTGTACAGATTGCTGGAAAAAAAATTCCATTGATATTGATATTGATATTCTGTAGTGTCAGCATCTTTGGTTGGAATGCTGGGATTTATCACAGTGTATAATGTTTGAACTCTCCAGGTCAGTCACACCCTTAACAACCCAAAGGTTGGTCCATCTATCAACAGGTTGTAAGCAGGCAGGTTTAATCATGGTGGGCAACTATAAGCATGAACCCCTTATCAGCAGTGGGAAGGCTTAGAGCTACTAATTAGCAGCATCCAACACTGTAGTGTTGTCAGCTGGTATTCATGCCCCTTGCTGGTTAATCGCAAACACTTGACACTTGTATGTGTGACACTTTTAATCTTGATGCAAGATGTTGCAGTCCTAGCCACTACCTTTGAAATAATGATGACAGGCAATGAGCATTCAGAGAAAACTAACTGACTAAGGTGCAGTATTTCTGCTTTCTCTTGGAGTTGCTATTGCCAACATCCCACCCAGACACAGGAAGTCATATGGATGGTGTGTGACCATTTGAAATTTCTTGACTGCATCCATAATTGTGATTGCAAGATATCAGCATTCGCTAAATCTATACTGATCTGTTAGTAGGATATGATCAATAATCCTTAAGCAATGAGACAAAACAATTGAAAGAATATCATAGTCTGTCTCTATATACAAGGAAACTTTGCTAAGTTCTGCTGAGATCTGTCCTTAAGTGCTACATGAAAGACTCTTGCATTTGGTCCATGCCCAGCATGCTATCCTGTATTCTGCATTTCAACATGGCGTATTCACTCACTCATGTCTTTTCATAGGGCTGAGCAGCTAAGCCTATTTTTGTTCCTGCCATAACAGCACAGCAAAGGTGCTTACTTTTTGCTTCCTGGAGAGTTCAGCTGCTGTGTATGCTACTCACTTCCCACCCTGTTACAGCAATGTATGATCAACGTAAGCCAATGAATAGCTAGCATTGCTCAAATGGCCTGTGAGTCAAACTTCGTCTGTTACTATAAGCATTATTCTGCAGGTAGTACAAAGTTCTGTAAGGCCGCCATCAGTACAAGATGCTAACCTTGAAAAACAAAAGATTACGGAAGGATTTATAAAATAGCAAAATCTGTTACTTTGCCTCCTCACCGTTCATGCACCGTTCGTGCTTTTCATACAGTGATACAAATAGACCACGAGCCTGTGTTAACAATACAGCCAAATTTAAAGTAAAAATGTGAAATACCTCATCAAATCATACCTCATCATCAAAGGTGTATACTATCACACTGTATTTATCATCCATGAATCCATTTGCTGAAACTCTTCAAAGGATAAGAATAGGAAAGAGGACAAAATGACTTTCGGTGGATCTTTAATAGGCTAACAAGGTCACAAGGTAAGGATTTTGCTATTGTTCGGCACAGAACAAGCACAAGAAACTCTGGTAATGAAAAGGAAATTTCCAGGGCTGTCTAGAACATAACAAAGTAAACCTCTGTGATAGATTTATTAGTACTTTCCTGTTTTACTGTTAGGTACAATCTGAGTTGCAAAGAATTTATGTTCCTGCTCTCACATCATCAATAAAGATCAGTAAATCATTTCAACTGGAAGTTGTACATGGTCATATCATGTTTTACAAAAGTGTGATGCCTTGGATCAGGAGCAGTTACATTTTTTTTGGCCATAATTTCCACTTCATATCACCCTAGAATAGGTTACTCCATTCCATTTGTCCATGGACTGTTTATATCAAATTTCTAATCTGCCTTTGTGTTCTCAAATCTTGCCAGTGACCTCTAACAATGATATACCCTCACCCTGAATAAAGTTCTTTGTGATTGACAGCATTCTTCAGTCGCCCAATACCGATCTTCTGTGTTCTGTCAGATTGTTTTGCTATGCTAAACTCACCAGTGCTTTCTGCTTTCTTAACAATATACCAAACAGCTGACATGCCTAATGTTGTAGCCTAGCCTCTGACTGATTTGCTCTGCTTTTTTAACTTCATGATGGTCCAACATTTACTGGCATTGGTACTTATTTAAAACACTCCAGATGCAGATGGAAGATCAGATAGTATCAGCTAGACCTTTTGTTAGCTCTACCGTGCACCAACTCACAGCAGTCCAAGAAAATACTGAGCAGACAACACAGAGCAGCCAATTGTTCAATTACGATAAAATAGGAGGACTATGTATGAAAAGGGCTGAAATTCCCAAATGTTTTTCTGATAATGATGTAGCATACATAGACTAAATTAAATTTGACAGTCTACACTTCATTGCTTCACTGCACTTTATTGCTTCATAGCTGGAGCACAGAAATAAACGAATAAAACAGAATGTCTTATAACTGCATATCTTGCTTTTTAACTTACCAAATGTGCTTGGTATCGAATGAAATAGTAAGTCATGCAGCATGGAATAAGAATTTAGTGAACACTCTCTAGTACGCACAGGGATTTTACTGGGGAAAGGATGTGTGTTTTATCAATTAGGCATTTGTCCTCCTCTGTTATATGTACTCCATATATTTACTCATTTTGACCATGTGATTTTACAACGTTGGTCTTCACAGGAAATGTTAACCAGTGATTTAGGATAGTTATACAGTCGTCCCACAACCCCCCTCTTTTGGAATGACTGCAGGCTTGTACTTGAATGATATTGTAGCATCCCATGTCAAGTTTTGGGATTGCATTTTGGAAGTGCTACTGACTCCAGGATGAACTTGAGTCAAAAAAAAAAAAAAAAAAGTATTTCTTTATATAGTTTCTTTCTTTGTAGAAGTCTTAGAAATATATTCTAAGTTGTTCCAGTCCTTGTTATAGTCTATGAAATGGAGCAGAGAGTTAAGCATTTCACTGATCCAAAATAACAAAGAAAAACAACAACAACAAAAACCTGTAATGCTAAACCAACTTGAATTAGCATGTTTCTTCACATAACAGAATAACTTTTCCATCACGCCATAGAGTATTATTTAGTACCTAAAATAATCCTTAGCATGAACATTTAGCTTTAGTGACACAGTAATGTTTTAATAATATTAGCATGATTAACAATGATGATAGTCAGCCATTAGCATGAAATCACAAACGCTAACTGTATCTATTTCAAAAACTGGATTCATTATGAGCAAAGTAAGCATTTTTGGACAAACAATATCTTACAAGTTATCTCTGGGCATACTTTAATGTTCCAATCAGGAACACTGCTTTTTCGTCTTTTTCTGATTAAATCCATATGTTTCTGAAGCAATTTAACCATGCAATCATTTGCTGCAATAGCTACTTTGGTTGTTTAAGATATCTGTGTAGAAAATGGTTGGAACTGGTTCAAGGAAGATCTTGTTCCTGATACAACCGTATCAGATTTTTATATTTGTCTACTTTGCTCAAACAGAGCTTAAGTGTTTTCATATTACAATGTCATTTGACATTTCAATCTACTGAGAAGAAAACTGTATGGCCTGACACATTTAGTGATACTACAGACTTAGTACTACAGAAAAAGGATCCTTCAGCTGGTACTGTATGTCAATAGAATTGGCTACAACAAATTAGTATTCACTCTTAGGGCAATAGGGCAATAGTTAGGCCAGAAATATCATCTGCCTCCTCTATCGCACCGGTCCCCTAGAATTTGTATCTTTGTATGCTCTTTCTGTAATGGTTCAAGAGTCAAACAAGATTTCACATTCCTCCCACACATATTGTTCTTTCTTTGCTAACTCACTTCTTCCCTCCAAGATAATGAATATATTAGAGACTTCCAAAGACTTCCAAAATCTCAAGGTCACAGTGCTCTTCTTGCTTGCAATGAGCTCATCTTTCTTGAATGGTGCTCATAGTCTGTGTCAGTTGCTGTGCAGGGGGTGGGATTTCCTCTCTCTTCTGGAAACTGTGTGTTTTGAGCCCTGGTCACAATTCAGGCTGATTTATTTCGTTTATTTATGTGTTTCTGTGAGGCGGCCAAAGTTAATCGGTAATGCGAGTTGCAAAATAATGTTACTGGATTAAAGGACGGAATGGATGACCTGACAAAGTTTACTTTTAGGAAGCCAAGACAGAATTGGGAAGCTTTAAACTATGTCAAAATAGCAGATGATGCTGTCTAAACATTCATGGAAATGTGAACAAAGTCAAATTATATTCTCACATGTCAGAGCATTCAGTTTATTCTTTTATTTGCTTTGTGACTAGACGTGGTCAAAACAAATATATGGTTTTATACCGTATGTGCTAGAAACATAATTTCTGCTCTCATAGATGGAACGAATGATTAATCAAAATCGTATGAGGTCATAACGTTTACAACAATTTAAAAACAGTGAACCCCTGTTATTTGTCAGACTATAATTTTGTTTAGTTTAGTTTGTTTGCAGTGCCATTCCACTAAGGGCATAATGTATCTGAACATTACAGGCCAGTAAAGTCTTTTTTCATCAAACATTTAGCACTTAATGATCCCTTTAATCAATGACAGATTACCACAACACAAATCCAATTAGCCCAAATCAAACTATACTCCAAGCGTTTGACTCTACAAACGACAGCCCCCTAGAGGTTTGGATGGCGCAACCAGGTCTGACTCTGCCCAATTGGTTATGATTGCCAAATAAAACAAGCTCAGGAACAGCCATGGACTCTGAGGAATTGAAAGACAAATACAAAGGGGGAGATGTAGGGAAGTGGGACATGCAGCAGCAAGCACAGGTGCTCTCACTCTGTTCTCTAAACCTGCAGTCTGTCTGGGCAGATGGAGAGACTCATGGTCCAGGTGGATTTTCTGATCCAGAATCACTTCACACCTGGCTGTCTGGATGTCCACAGCTATCCATCTCAATGATGAAGGCAATTCATCAATTTGGAGTGTAAATCAGAAAGGAAATCACCTGCAGTAGGCACACATGGTGGTATAGGTACATACATAGGTACTGCCTGTGAGGACAGTTCGGTTATATACTTAATGTAGTCAACTGCAATGAGAGCGACGCAATAGGCAACTGAGCTTTGTTTTAAATGAGATCTGTGTTTCAAATGAAGCAGCTTGTATTGCTCTACAGTATATCATTTTCTCCTTGTCCCCAGAGAACTGGTGTTCACCTGTAACAAAACATGTTTATGTCATGAGGTCCTACAGGTGGAATTATCTAATGATTTAACATAATAAAGCTATATTTTACATTGTGCTTTCTCGCCTACAGGAATGTTTGTCATAGTGGCGTTACTGTGCTGTCGACTGGTTTCCTGGGACTGTAAGGACCTCTACTGGTGGACCAACAAACACACAGGTCAGATTCTCAGCTTCCAGTGTAAAACAAGCCAAAATGTAACCGACATTAAAAGGAAAATAAAACGCAAATTGAAGCAGAATTAAAATAATTTCCTAAAAATTAAATATTAGTCATAAGTTATGGGATTATTGTGCTGTAGCTCAACTCATTGCAGTCTCACAACTGCAGTGTCCCTGGTTTCTTCCTGAACTCGACTTGCTGTTTGTGTGGAGTTTCACATATTCATCGTGTGCCCTTGTGGGTTTCCAGTGAATTCTTAAAAACATGCCTGTGAGTGGGTTGGTGACTCTAAATTTCACCATTTCTCCCAGTTTCTGAGATATTTGCGTAAAGCTTTGGAAGTGAAGAAGACATTTACATTTAACGGATGGTGAAAGATAGTGTAAGAATTTTCCAGTTGTCAATCTATCAATCAATCTTGAGTTTGTGCTGCCTGTTTTGGTGCTTCACTTGCTGTTCCACAAGTGTATCACTGTGTTTACAGACCCTTCTTTAACAGATGTCCTTTTCCTGATCTAAATGTAATCACACACTTATGCCATTCGCTAACGTCCTCAGTTCAACTCATTTTATACAACTGTATGTTCCGAACACAAAGTACTGTAGATACAGGGCAAAAACTGACAGGCTGGTTTAATGCTATATTCATCCAGGTGCATGTTTACACTGGATAATAAGGCAGTAATAAACTCTGAGATGATAAAATTACAACAGACGGCACAAAGTTTCTAAAGCATCAGGATGTTTCAGCTAAAATTGCACAAAACCAGTTAAAGGGGGAGAACCCTTTAATTCAAAATAGATAGATAGATAGATAGATAGATAGATAGATAGATAGATAGATAGATGTAACCCTTAATTATCCTTTGTGCCACTGATTTTACTGTTTCCACCACTGCCTACAAACATGGCCACCATGGACTCACACTCCCAGCAACCTCCTGCACTTTCACGCTCCCAGGCCCATCCTTCTGATAATGTTCACCTGTGTTTAATTATGTAAGCTTGATTCAAGACTCTCTAGAAACACTTTTTATTGCAGTTCACAGTTGAGAAATATACGTTTACTTCTTTCATGCTCATGTGACGTTACCAAGCCTGTATGTTGCTCTTGTTAACCCAGTTTAACAACCCAGTTTTAAAAATTTCCGACTTCAATTTATATCATTTGAATGTGTGTTGACCCAGATCTTACCACTTATCACAATTAATCCTTTAGTTTCTACTGTGTTCCTTTATTTTAATGCGTTCCTATTTTTTTTGGACTTTTTTATACTTTTCCATTTGTATTGCCTGCCTTCTTGACACTAACCACTGAGATAATTAACATTAGCGATGCATGCTATATGGTTGCTGTAATATTGCGTTAAGTATATTTTACCACTTTTTGATAATTGTAATTATGTTGTTTTTTTTTAAGCAAAGTCATTATTATTGTTAAAGAATCCTAAATGTTTCATGCTTGAGAAACATATCCAAATGTCATTTTATTTACTTTTGTTTATTTCCTCATAGCTATCAGTGATTATGATCTCTGTGTTTCCCCAAGACCCGCTTTAGGCCCGATTCCCTAGGAGGGTCACCAGCAGGTCCTCTGTTTCCTGCACAAAGTCAATGACACACAACCACTCCTCTACTTGATGACTGATAGCTAACAGCTGCTCCGATCTGGTTCTGGCTTCAGCCAGATACTAAGAATAAAACTCTTAAATTTTCCCAGAGAAGCAAAGACAAACATATAAAGGTCTAAATAAAGTATGCTTTACCGATCGTTAATTTATAAATCTGCACTATACCCACTTATGCAAGTTTTGCACATGTCTATCACACTAATTTGTCAATAACAAAATGGCAGTGTGTTTTGGTAGCGCATTGCTACGCGTCTTCGTGTGGTGCCAGGTGCGATGCAAGATGACCCGCTCCATTTTCAAGCAGGACTGAGCGACTTCTTCAGGTGTCACATTCCTTCCTGGGTAAGGACATCAGGATCAAGTGGCTCTTGCATATGGCACACAGACTTCAGGTCAAGCTTACAGGCTGTTATGTAGAATTTAATCTACTTCCCATGTGCTGTATTTTGAATCTTTTATTCTGCAACTGATAAATATTCATAATATTCTTAATATCTTCTGGTATCGGTGCACTGATTGTTCACAAGTATTTCCAAGTCCTGGGTTTTCACATGAATTAATATTTCTCTTCTCTCCATTACATCTAGACAGACAAATGTCTGACACAGAAACCTTTATATAACAACCTCCACAACTGTGGTGGAAAAAAGAATCGTGTTAACTTTTTTATTTTTATTAAGGCACATTTGTGTATATAAAAGCTTTGCCATTACTGTTAGTTTCCAGCTTTATTTACTTGACACTCAACAATATTTTTATTAGACAGAAGGACATTTGAATTAGTCATATCTGTAATATGACACGTTGCATCCCAACTTATGCCAGGAGCCTAAGTTTAACCTGCACCATTATTTTGAGACATGCTGCCATATTTAGAGTATTATTCATTGCTTAATCATGTTTACAATGACTTCAGTGTTATCTTTGTACTCCAAATACAAGATAAGATTTCATCCAGTGTATTTGTGTATTGTAAAAGTTCTAAAGGTTGCTATCAACCAATGATTTTTGGAGAATATTCAGATAAATTAGAGCATTCAGATCTAATGCAACATAAAACATTTTTTTTAGCCAAGAGTAATAATACACACAATGAAACAAAGCACATTCACTAATACCCTAAAATCATCCGCAGGGGAAATACTTTTTTAATTCACAGACCAATATCCAGGGAGATCTTTTTTTATTCCAATTGCACATTATTATTATTATTATTATTATTATTATTATTATTATTATTATTATTATTATTATTATTATTATTATTATTCACTAGAGAGAGAAAGAGAGAGAGAGAGAGAGAGAGAGAGAGAGAGAGAGAGAGGAGAAAGAGATGATATGCCACTTAGCAGCTCCTTCATCTTCAGTAACTGCTTTATCCTGGTCAGGGTGGATCGTAGTGTATCCAGGGATCCATGAAACTTTGGGTGTGAGGAAGGAATACACTCTGGAAGGGACTCCAGGCCGATTTAACACAGCCAATCCATCTACTGGCATGGAAACAGGAGAACCAGAAAGCATGCCAATTGGACACAGAGAAAATAATCACTAGCTTCCACAGCTAAATGGAGCGTTCTCTCGAAAGTAGCAAATTCATTCTCCCGTGCTTATGTGATTACAATCTATAAAATTAATATGGGCACCCAGTGGGAAAGGTGAGAGAGAAACCAATAAAACCTCCACAACATCCAAGAAGTGAATTCTTAAACTAAAATCTGGCTTGGATATAAATGGACATGGTTCACAAGTGGTCAGTGAAGACTTATGTGTTATTGCCCTAACAATATCTATCAGTGTACTTGGTGTTTTAGTGGGTAGCATGTTTGCCTTGCACCTCTGGGGTTGGAGGACCAACACCTGTCTCCACCTTGTGTGTGCAGAGTTTGCATTTTCTCCTTGTTCTTCAGGGGTTTTCTCTGAGTACTCTGGTTTCCATCTAGTCCAAAGTCATCTGATGTAGGCTGATAGTCATCTCTAAAATGTGATCGTGTCCCAAAATGGTTTAGCGCCACATACAGGGTGTCCCCAACCTTGTGCCCCTGTGATCTCCCTGTGACCCTGTGTAGGATAAGCACTGCAGAAACTGGATGTATAAGTATAAATGTAAATGGCCACCTGACTGTTACAACCATAAATGTTTGCTAAGGTTGGTGTGGAAGCCCTGACCTCCACCCCACTGAACACCATTGACTAATCTTATAGTCAATAATGCTCCTGACGTTGAATCCCCACAGCCACGCTGAAGGGAAACCAACTTCATATCAACCCATTCAACGGTTTTGGGTAGGGATATTCAACATGAGAGAGATCTACAGACTGTTGGGATTAACTAAGCAGATAAACTTATAGAATTTTAGATCATTAAATTTGTACTGTATTGTATTTTACAGTAGGGGTAAAAATACTGTGTGCATGTAACTTGAATAAGCTTTAGAGCTCTCTTCATGCTATATTCTGTTTAACCTCAGTAATGGCCACAATCCCTGATGTAATGTGATTCCACAGCAGTCTCCTGAGTTCGGGGGCAAGTGTCAGGGAAAGATGATAAGGGAGGTGGGAATGCCTGGCATACTTTCCACCGTCATTTTGAGTTTGCTCCCTATTTCAAAGGCACTACTGACTAACAGGACGCTGCTTCTAGAAATGACCAGTGGGTGGTACAACAACAACAATTAAAAGAAGAGCTGAAAGCGTGGATGAACACACAGTTGTTCAACAATGTCTGAGACCATGTCGTCTCAGAGGAAGCCCTCGGCTAACAAGAATATAAAGAAGCTGCGTACATTGACCGTGGTGTGCAACCTGGCACGGAGTTGGCAACAGTGGATATGTGAGAACGAAGAAAAGCAGGCTAGTGAACCCAAAGGCTGGGCCCCAGACAGCATTGACAAGGGCAACGCTGAAAAGCACGAACCAAAGAAACCTGCATCTATTGAGAAGAAGACAAAAACGGCTCAAGACAACGAGAGTGGATCAGAGGATTCCCGCATTAAGACCAAACAGGTGGTGAAAACAGTGACACGAGATGTTCAAGAGAAGGGTGCAGGCATTGAGTTCCTGACCAACCGCATTTGTAAAGACCCAGCGGAAGAAGAGCTGGACAGGATGCTGAAAAAGAGTTCACCCACCCTGCGCAGGAACTGCTCCAACATGGTGTCAGAGCTTAAGCAGAGCTGGAACGTAGCAGAAAATGAACGGATTTCTGAGAACCAGGAAAATGCGGAAGAGAGAGATACAGACTCATCATCCATCAGGATCAAGAGACCATCATCACTTGGGTGAGTGTGATTTTTCTAAGGCTTTCCACAGCTACACTCTGATAATGAGTTATTCAATCAGCTCGCTTCCCGTGTAGTAAAAATTGTGTATTAAGAGCTGAAACTGGGTTAAATTATTCAGCAGTTATATTTGGAAAGTTTTTTTTTTTTAATTACTATTGCTATTAATAATGTGAGCTTAATTAGTACATGCGCTTTTATTTACTCTGACTTGTATATCGTTTGACGTTACACGTGTATCATGAAATGACATCTTTGGCCTAACGATTTCTATCAAACATTTTATTTTTATTCTTTTTTTTTTTTTTTTTTTTTACCAAGATGTACATTTACTGTAATGTACAATATTCCACAGCTTATTAGAGATAACCATGATTTCTTCTTTACTTGCAGGCACCCTGACATGCAGTGTAATTAAGTCTACAGATGTAATATCACTGTAGTCAATTAGGTCCATCGTAATTAAATCGCCCTTCAAACATCTCATCACCGCACGCTCAGTATGTGAAACCATGAGACTCCTCTAGGCCACCTTTCTAAATCCTGTCAGAAAATCAGCTATTATCAGATTCAGGCAAACCAGTTCCTAAACATTACAAATCAGAAATGTATTTTTCCAGAAAGTATATGTTTTGCCAAAGTCGTTTCTTTATTTCTTCACATAAATCGCTGACAGCTTTTAGGAAAATTAATAAAGGGACATTCTGATACATCACCCATAATGATATATCAAATGTCCAGTATCCAAGAACCAAGGCAAATAATTCATCATTGTTTTTGTGTGAAGAAAGAACCAAGTTCCATTGGATATTCAATTAACAAGTATTTGGGTATTCGGTTTCTGACCTCATAACATTTTTATAGTCAAGTGTGGTTTATTTATGTGTGTGCGGTCATATGTTTGAAATACTAGATTTATTACAATTGTCGAAAACTGTTGATTTCACAAATTTTGTTGTATTTGTATTATCACAGGTCCAAGAACGAAGTAGAGGATGCCAATAAAATTAATGCTCGCTCAGGCAAGTACAGCGCCGTGGGGAGCCTCAAGAGCCGCTGGCAAAACTGGGCGTCAGAGCACAACGAGAGCCAAAAACTCAACCCCTTTAGCGAGGATTTCGATTACGAGTTCTCCATGTCCTTGCGTCTGCGGAAGGGAGAGGAAGGCTATGGCAGGCCCAAGGAGGGCAGCAAGACGGCAGAGAGAGCCAAACGGGCTGAAGCGCACATCCATCGAGAGATTGAACACATGTGCTTCATCATCAGGACTATGGCTGGCCCTGACCCGGATGGTTACGTCCGGATAACCTTTGGTGAGCTGTTTGACAGATATGTGAGGATTTCAGACAAGGTAGTGGGCATTCTCATGAGAGCCCGGAAGCATGGCAAGGTGGACTTTGAAGGAGAGATGCTGTGGCAGGGTCGCGATGATGGAGTTATCATTACACTGCTTGTTTGACACAAACATGATGCCATTTTATAACATAATGCACTCTGACAAAAAAAAAAAAAAAAAAGGAGCTTTGATTTTGCTGCTAGAAATGGGAAGAAGTATTAATATATAATAATGGTATGAGGGTGGCGCTGATGTTACTGATAAATCAGTTTTATTTTATTGATGGATTATTGTTATTAGTAGATTATTATTTAAATTTCTCATGATTTTATATGAACTGATGTTTTTTAAACACATTATTTTGATGTATTTATCTATGACGTGTGTGCATGTTTGTATTTGCCAGACAATAGACTCCAGTCCAATTCTGTATTCAGCATGCCCTGGCTGATTTCCACACGTAAATCAAACGTGCTACGTTTTACACTCACAGCTGCAGGAGAGAAGAATTTTCGGGCATAAAGGTGAAAAGTCAAATAATCCTGGTAACATGATCATATATTACATTCATTCATTCATTCATCTTCTACCGCTTATCCGAACTACCTCGGGTCACGGGGAGCCTGTGCCTATCTCAGGCGTCATCGGGCATCAAGGCAGGATTCACCCTGGACGGAGTGCCAACCCATCGCAGGGCACACACACACTCTCATTCACTCACGCAATCACACACTAGGGACAATTTTCCAGAGATGCCAATCAACCTACCATGCATGTCTTTGGACCGGGGGAGGAAACCGGAGTACCCGGAGGAAACCCCCGAGGCACGGGGAGAACATGCAAACTCCACACACACAAGGCGGAGGCGGGAATCGAACCCCGACCCTGGAGGTGTGAGGCGAACGTGCTAACCACTAAGCCACCGTGCCCCCCATATATTACATATAATGCTAAATAGTGAGGTGACGAATAATCAGCCATCATGTAAGGAGTGTTTTTTCCCCATTTTATTCCCCAGTATTAACCCCTTTTTACACTTGTAAAATATTTTTCTATTCAAAAACGGAAATTGTATTATTATGAAATGCCACCTGTCCATATTTGGCTCCTATAGTCTATAGTCATGATGACGCCATCCCTCGAGCAGGCAGGGTGTCATCTAATTGGAGGTCTGCTTTAGATTACTCCAAGCGAATACAAAGAGAATGTCAAAGGCCTGCAATAAGCCACATACATCACACTTTACATTATATGGACTATTAAAATTAAACATGGTGTTTTATGAAGACACATTATGCCTCCACACCTTCATCTTAGTTCATAAATGGGTCAGTGAGCTAATGAACAGGTTTCATTTAAAATACGTGCATCATCGAAGAGTTTGTAATGAGCATTTACATCCACCAGCCCGAGCACTGGAATACGGAATATCCATTAACTTCCCTTTGCTTTCTGAACTATTCATGAGATCTGATGAACTGTGAAAAACTGAAATTTAGTAGTAGGTCTGCTTTTTAAGAAGATCTGCTCATACAGTAGGCTACATTTTACATTGAATAAGTCTTATACATGAAGAAAACAAGTGAATGTGACAACAAGCCAACAGAACGCTACTATGAATGCATATGGAGAAAATACTGACACAGGACCTCATTTATCAAGCTGGATACAAGCACATTTATTTGTAAATCCTTCATGGGAGAATTTTATTGGAAAAAAATTGCATCCCAAGAGAGGATGTGCAAATTGACATATAAGGAAGCTCACTAACATGATCCTGGATTTTATGGCGGTGATTCATGTAACGTGTGATGAGTTAATCATTGTAATTAATTGGATTACTTTGTCGGCCATTTCGTGTTCACGAATGAAGAAAATCGTAATTAAAATAAATAGAATTATTGAATCAACACAAAACAAAAGTCTTCATGTCCTACAAAGTTGCATTATTGGAACATAATCACACACCATACTTAAACTATAAACTTTTAGGTTTAGATGCACAGTATCCTCCACCATCAACTAAAAATACAGAGGCACTTTAAAGCTGTTCTGGTGGATTATAGTGGCCCAACACACATGTTGGTTTTTTATTTGTCACCCATTTAATTTGACATGAGTATAATGATGTTCCTTTATCCTTATCACATCAAAAGTGAGGTTGTTAACCCAGTGCTTAGTCATTGCTTCTTCAGTTCATCTATAAAGGGAACTTATTAGTGAAGATAAAGTCAGCGTGAAGTATTTTATAGTCATTTATATAGTCAATTATAGTATTATATAGTCATTGGCGATAATAAAGGCTTCTATGCCCGCCGTTCTTCTTCTTCTTCTTAGATATACATTTTTATACTAAAATGCTTAAATTCTAAGAAAATATAGGTTGTCTGAACCACTGAAAATGGATTAAACACCAATGCAAATACATCAGGTCATAATACATTCCTGCAAAGTATCAGTCATATCTGATATCTACATATCTACATATCATGCAATGAAGTGTTTTCAGACTGTGCTTGACAATAGACATGCAATTATTTTGAATGACTTTTGACTGCCCTCTACCGGCAAAATGGCATAACTCCAATTTATTTAAGTTGCAACGAGCAAAGTCCAGGATGAAACTGCCAAGAAAAAATAGCTGTAGTGAATACAACGACTTGTGGTAGTTAAAGCCATAATAAAGTTCCTTAAAAAATACAAATGTGATTTGAATACAGATGTTCTTTGATTAAGACTCAGGTGTGTCTTCTACCTGTGATAGCAGCCTACATGTGATTGTTATGTAACCAGTGAAAGCAAATGCTTACCTGACTGGTCTTGCAGGACTGTATCAGAAAACACTTGTATCTGGTTTCAAAATCAAGCACACCAAACAACGAGATTGTTTCACCTCTGGATCAGAAAAGCAACATTTATCACACAGGACTGTAGGAGTTTTCTTTTTCCACTTAAGAACTAAAGCTTGTATACA
>NC_083480.1:6185103-6302603 GCF_030014155.1 Tachysurus vachellii
CACCCAGACGAGCTTCAGCCTTGGATTATAGATTTCCTCACTTTAAATCTAGTTCGTCCCTGCGGAATTTTATGTCCGTATTTGCCCCAGTGTCCGTGATCTAATTGCCGTGGTTCTTTACAGTGCTTTTACTTTAATGAACCGCGTTCAGGGAAACGGCATATAGAATTACGGCTATGATGCAGGACGAATCACGCTTTCTCTGCTGTGCGCATGTCCTGCTAAATGATTCATCATGTGTAGAGGAGAAGATCAGTTCAAGGTTAATGGAGTTCACATAAACTGGTGTGGAAGGTGACAGAAGAATAAAGATAAAAAGAAGCGTCAGTGAAGATACACAGACCCGCTGTTTCACTATAGCCCTATAGCCGTATGTACAGAGATGTTGTATCGTCTTGCATCAAAGTTGCATCACAATTTAGGAGACGTAATGTTTTATCCCACTGTACACGTATACTGTATAGAGATGGAATGTGAAATGAGACGTGGTTTAAGACTACATCAGTGCCTTAAGACAAACAGATGAATGAAGTTTGAGATTGAGGGTGTTAAAAAATAATGTTAGAATGACTTTCTTTATAAGAAAGAAGAAGCCTTTATTTTGTCACACATTTCGGTTGGGGTCAGCGCACAGGGTCAAACATGATACAGCACCTCGAGAGCAGAGAGGGTTAAGGGCCTTGATCAAGGGCCCAACAGTGGCAGCATGGCAGTGCAGGGGCTTGAACCCTTATCCTTTGTTCAACAACCCAGAGCCTTAACCACTTAAGCCACCTCCTGCCCTTGTCCTCATAACATGTGTATTAAACCAAAATCCTGAGTCCTCATTTCTTTTCTCAGTTTATTACTAAAACCTGGCCCTAATCCGAGACCTGTTAAGAGGCCTCATAAATAATTAACACAGAATCACAGGTACATCTTAATTGAGATATGTGTATATATGATTACTAAGATAATTACTCAGTGATTGTAGAGCTGTAAGGGCAAACAAGTCATATTAAGTAATGCTTTACAGAGTTTATTTCATACTAAACCTAGCTTTACACCAAGCAATAAATGTCCTCTCCAGACTGCTATTAACATTTCAGCCATAGCTAACTCATCGCTAATGATGACATGTTGTCATAACTGAACATCAGCAGATTAGCTTATGTGTACACAGTGCAGTCATAAAAGAAAAGCCATTACACAATGTATTATTACAATACAAAATGATTATGTGTATTGAATACAAAATACACCGTGTACAGACTTTATACTTTTATTTAATGTGAAAATCTTTTTTTTTAATGTATAAAATCATAAATACATTTTAATTCAATTTAATTTTAGTTCTATAGTGCTTTTTAACAATGTCTGTTCTTGCAAAAGAGGTTCATATATATATATATATATATATATATATATATATATATATATATATATATATATATATATATATATATATATATATTCAGAATAATATGATAAAGTTTAACATTTAAATTTAGATTTATCCCTAATGAGCAAGCCTGAGGCGACGGTGGCAAGAAAAAACTCCCGGAGACTTTTATATGAGGAAGAAATATTGAGAGGAACCAGACTCAAAAGGGAAACGTCGTCATCTGGGTGACACTAAAAAATGTGATCATAAATCATTACCTTTCTCTTTCTGTGTAGTACTGTGTAGTACTGTGTAATACTGTGTAGTACTGTGTAGTACTGTGTAATACTGTGTAGTACTGTGTAGTACTGTGTAGTACTGTGTAATACTGTGTAGTACTGTGTAGTACTGTGTAATACTGTGTAATACTGTGTAGTTGTGTCATCAGGAGCTTTTGAGCATCTTGCTCCATGAATATGAGCATCAGCACCAGTTCTATATTCAGTATACTGTAGTTTTATCCTTATCTGCCAAAGCCATTGTGATGCATCATGATTTTATTAATGTGCTTGTCATGCATGTTACCTCATGAAATATTGTCATCCGTAGCAACAAAGTGAGCTCCGTACGATCTGCTGCCTTTTATAATGGCTAAAGTAAATGACTACAGCGTTCTCTCTGAGGTTCTGCAGTTTGACACTCGTTTTTCACACCAATTCCAAGTAGTTTCAGTTCAACTTCCTGTTCAGCCAGATTGTTCTGAAGGTCACAAGTTGCTTTCTTGTCATGATAATGACAAACATTTCCTTATAGCATACCTGCTATTAATTATTTTTGTGTTATGTAACGCTAATTATTTAATGTTAACTTTTAAAAGCCATAGCAAAAGGCAGGAAAAAAGCAGTTCATATTTTTTTTTATGTTTGCGTACTGTGATGACTATAAAGTATTAGACTAAAACTATAAAAAAGGCAAAGATGTTGCCATGCTGCAGTACATTTTGAGCTTATTGTTCTTCGTTTTCTTTGTTCCAGCTGTGCCAGTGAATCATTTATCCAATAAAGAATGTCCTACAGTGTTGCCATTTTCCCCAACACACAATTTTGCTGACAAATTTTCTATTCTCATGTGACTGACTAAAGGAAGCCTACTCAATTCATGGCTTGTTAACTGTCATCCCAATAATAGCCTTCAATAATTCAAAAGCCTACATGTTTGATTGTGTGGGATTTGTTTGGTGGAGCATCCTGAGCAACCTCAGAAGATCCATATAAAGATGTCATCGGTACAAATTCCTATAGGGTACGACAGTCACACGTTCAAATAAATGTGAATATTTTGATCACGATTATGCATTTCATATCAAGGTAACATAAACACTGTTAGGTACATCACATTTTTATGATTACGATATTGTCTTAATTGCATATTTTGTTCGTGCGGTGCACTTCTGGTACATATAATAGCATTTAAGTGCCATGTTTTTGTCTTTTGTCATTTTTTGGATTGTATTTCTGGCTTCCGCCTCTGGACATTTTTCCAGTCTTTTGCCCCTTTTCCACCAAAAAGAACTGGTTCAGAGCTAGCACTGGTGTTGGTTCAAAGTTGGTTCCACTGGCGAACCTTCTAAGAACCGGTTTGCCTTTCCACCGGCTAGAGAGCCATCAAACAGAGCTGAGTCTGACATGTATACTGTACGTGTCACGTTACACAGCAACGTTAGCGCAGCAGCGGCAAACACAAACACATTAACAATGGCAGATGTTGCTTTACTGTTAATGCTCATGGTTTGTGAACCTACATTAACACCCAAACGCGGCGAATCCAACGTGTACGTGCAGCTCCATGTAATTTGTATAAACAGAGGTTGTAATTGAGAAAGTACATAACGTTATTTTATTATTAACACAGAAAAAAGTTAGCCTTAGCATGTAGCTACCTACTATCATGTGTGCTGATAATGTATCATATTACGGTAAAGTAAAAGTGTATTAAACATTAGTATACTTAAGGTACATTATCAAAGCGCTAACAGTAGCCCCGCTCACAGCCCCTGACACAAGCGGTACTTAAGTCTAGACCAGCAACGTTTTGGTGCTACTTAAGAACCACACCGGGTGTGTGAGCGTGTCTGATTGTGTTGGCACCCTGTCCTGGGTTTCTGCTGCCTTTAGGAGATTTGGGTGCCTGTACCATGGGATAAACTCTAGGTGAACAGTGAACATAGTAACTAAGTTGTTTATCATCAAAGCACGTCTAGAACTGACAACTGAAATGTAATTAGCATTTGAATCTTTTGGGTTTAGCATCTGATTCGGAATGTTCTCATCTTTAAGCCTGGTAGATCACACCAATTAACGCTGGATCAGTAAAGTGTTTGCAGAATGTACCAGTTTATACGTCTCCCAGCTCTATTTATACTGATGTACTTGTGCTTTTGGCTCAGGGTAACGAGACAAGCTAATTTTATCTCTGATTAGCATTTCGGAGGGTTTCAGCTGCCGTGCTGTGGTGTCTATAAGGAAGAGCTGTGATGAATCATGCCGGATTTGTCTATTAGAGTAATGAAGAAAAATGCGTATGGATGTCGTAGTGATTTTCCTGAATGAAAAAAAAAATGAGGTTGTCTATTCTGTTCTACTATTCTGACTAGATACCATGTATATAAAAGGAGATCATTTGAGATCATTTGGATTGAACATCGATTGTTTATAGAGCTGTGGGTCTGGCTTTAGATCTGTCAGCACTGTCAGTGAAGGCAATCTTTAGCAATCTAGTGAACAGCTTTAATTTACATATTGGTGTTAAGTCCTGGCTTTACAGCAACAGTGTGATTCAGACTTCATAGATTTCCTGAGAATGCACCCCAGAATATAATGGACTGTAGAAGCACTTTTTCTTTATCAAAATCAATAGTTCATCTTAAGACATCTGATAGCAAAAGACAAGCTTATTTTTTCTTGGATAGTCTGAAAATTCTCCCTTAACTAGAAGTGTTGAGAACTGTCAGGTCTTTGTCTTCAACTCAGTCTTTCTGGCAGTAGGATAGAGAGAGACTGATATCTTTAGCGGACGTTTCTGCCCACAACCTCCAGAAGCACTTGAAGGGTGCAATTTAAATGACTTCCAGCACTTCCATGTATACACTGGAACACACTGAGCTGGTAGGAGCAAAATACACAGATAAGTTGAGTATCTATCACCAAGACATTAGAAGCATATTCTTTAATACCTGTAAGTTATGACAGGAGGCCTCCGTGGATCTGACTTGTTTGTCCTGCACATCAGATTGTGATTTGGGGAACTTGGAGGTGAAAACTTTGAGCTCTTTTTCATATTCCTCAAACCATTCCTTAACAATTTTTATGGTGTAGCAAAGAATATTATCCTGCTTAAAGAAGACACTGCCATTAGAGAATATTGTTGCCATAATGGTGTGTACTTGGTCTGCAACAATGTTTAGGCACGTAGTATGTGTCAAAGTAACATTCATATGAATACCAGGACCCAAGGTTTCTCAGCAGAACATTGCCCAGAGCATCACATGACCTCTGCTGGCATGCCTTCTTTCCATATCTCATCCAGGTTCTGTTTGTTCCCTAAGTAAGCACCACACACACATCTGTCCACGTGATTAAAAAGAAATTATGATTCATCAGACCAGGACGTCTTCTTCCATAGCTTCATGGTCCAGTTTTGATGCTTACTTGCCTATTGTAGATCCTTTCTATGGAGTCAGCATAGGTACCATGACTGTAATGCACTGTGTGTTCTGACACTTTTCTATCATAGCCAGCATTAACGTTTTCAGCAGTTTGTGCTACAGTAGCTCTTCGGTGGGATCGGTCCAGTTTTTGTACCGCTTTTATTAAATACTAACTTTTTCATACCTGGAACATCACACAAACTCTGCTGCTTTGGAGATACTCTGACCCAGTCGCCTAACCCTTACAATTGGTACAATTCACCTAGATCCTTACACATTTTTCATGCTTCCATTACAACAACTTCAAGAACTGACTGCTCACAACCTGCCTAATAAATCCCACCCCGTATGCCACACATGGATAATGAGATAATCAGTGTTAATAGATTTTGAAGGTTTTTCATGAAGCACTGTGAATAAATTAAATAATTTCCTATAGACAGGGTCAATGGTTAGTCATATGCAATATCAGTCACATTTCCTCATTCTCTGAAGGTATGAGCTTCTTGACTTCATTAACTGATGAAACGTGTGTCCAAACATCCGAACAAAATAAAAAAAAAAAATGGAAATTGAAAACATTTCCCTTTATTGGGGGAAAGTAGTAAAATCTTCCAAACAATGAAAGAATTGGAATAGCTCCGACAAAGACTAAATTATTTATCATTAGTTAATAGTAAAGTTAATAGTAACGATTTTATTACAGAACTGAAAAACTAGACCAATTTAATTCAATTTATTTGTATAGTGCTTTTAACAATTTCCCATTTGTTCAAAGCAGCTTTACAGAAGTATGGAAAAAAATAAATATGTAATAATAATAAGAAGAAGAAGAAGAAGAAAAAATAAGAATCAAAATAAATAAGTGAATATATACAATTAAAATGTAAAATACTATATATATCTATCCCTATCCCTAATGAGCAAGCCGGAGGTGACGGCGGCAAGGAAAAACTCCCTGTGATGATAAGAGGAAGAAACCTGGAGAGGAACCAGACTCAGAAGGGAACCCATCCTCATTTGGGTGACACTGGACAGTAAATAGTGTAAATGTAAATAATGTCATTTCTACAATAGTTTATAATAGTGCAACCGAGAGCTCCTGAGGGTCATGGGTCACTAATGGGTCATCGCAAACTCCAAGTTCAGCGCAGACCTGATTGCTGATAAAGACCAGACCATACAGCTGCCTGACACAACATTGGTTCAGAAGCAGCCATGACAGTCTCCGGGCGGCTTTATTCACAACAATGCCATGAGACACAGGCTGACCATTCAGATCAAACCCTGGAAAGGTGACAACCAGGTAGAACATCAGGATTGACAAATTCGCTCCGTAAACCTTCACAGATTTCAGATTCTAAAAGTGTATCATTACAATTTCCTCTTTCCAGGTTACGAGCTTGTAAAAGAAATCCTGCTAACTTTAAAGTTTATTTTCCAAGTTAATTATTTGTCTGCATTTCCAGTGCTTGATGGGAAAATGAGTACTCAATAAAAGTAAACCAAAGTGGGCTGAAAATTGAGGTGTACAGATTTCTTTTTGGCTTCCAGGGTTGGACAGAAGATCAGGAAGATTCCTTGATTTACAGCCACTCTTGGTCAGGTCACATCACATCATATATTTTTGCAATAACTTCAAGGTCCAGGTCCAGTCAACAAGGTACAGTAGTATTTTATCTTGCTGGAATATTTACAGTATAGCGCCTACTGAATCTTGTTATTTGAACTACCTTCAGTTAGTTCAGAGCTTATAAATAAAATTTCAGAAATTAATTGTGTTAATTTCAGCCTGTAAAGTGTTAATTGGATTCATAGACAGACATGAAGAATATATTGGTAATCATTTTCTTGTAGTTCTGTTTTAAGGAAATGCAGTCCTCTGGAGTTCTTTTGTCATGTTCACTTGATTTGAGTTCACCGTTATGGAATATTTGATGCAAATAGTCTGTGCACTTTTTGAAACCTGTGTCTTTATATCTTGATACTAAGCCCTATAGCCAATACTGATAAGATTTTCTTCTTAACACTAATAGTCCCAGGGGAAAAATTGGACCTCCACAGGCAGAACTAAAGACAATATTCTTAGAACTCAAGAAAATAAATAAATCAGTTATATTTAGAAACCTAGGTCCTAACCTCCCCAAGTGGTACTGTACAGGCAGCTATAATTACAGTCCTGTATATTCCATACTTTTATATATTTTACAAACACACAGATATAAATGGTTTCCGATTGGTTTTTACTCGGATTTATACACTGTATTTTCCATTGATGGTGTGAAATCTTCTGCCTTTATTTATTTATTTATTTATTTATTTATGACATCTCAAAAACCTGCCATTTTAACAGGGGTGTCTAGACTTTTTATATTCATTGTATTTTATGTTACAAAGAAGAAATATCAAGCCCATTACACACGTACTGTATGTGAGAGAGAGAGAGAGAGAGAGAGAGAAATGTTCACATAAACACCAAAAAAATGGCATTAAACCCTTTTCTCCGAGACTCATTGCTTTGTTTGGCTATTTGTCATCTAATCAAGAAGCCTGTACAGTCTGTTGCAAGTGAATCCCTCTAAAATAAAATATCGACAAATAGAAAACAATATCTTTGAATGTGGTTGATTAACCCTGGGAAACTCATAGTTCATTATTTCATCTTAATTTTATGGCAGGTTAACTAGGTTAGACACAGTGTGATGCGTCACTATTATTAAATACAACCTCAAGGAGCATTTAAGAGCTCAAATAATTTTGCAGTAGACTCTACCATTGTAGAACTTGATCCTTTCTGCTTAGTTCAGAGATGAAACCATGTTTTGTTGGATGGATTTGTATTATTTTAGGATTTAGAGCTTTCATGAGCAGTTTATTTTGTACTTTAATTATAACACTTTTTGGTGATGTGTAGAAGTTGGTCTAATTCATACCCACTGAACTTTTTCACATTTTGACACGTTACAACCACAAACAAAAATATATTTTATTAGGATTTTATATTATAGACCACACAAAGTGGCACATACTGTAATTGTGAACTGGAAGGAAAATGATAAATGGTGTCCAAATTTCTTTTACAAATAAATATCTGAAAAGTGTGGCGTGTATTTGTATTCAGTCCAACTGAGTCAATACTTTTTAGAACCACCTTTCGCTGCAAGTCTTTTGGGGTTTGTTTCTACCAAATCTTTGCCCATTTTTCTTTGCAAAATAGCTCAAGTTCAGCCAGATTGGATGGCGAGCGTCTTTAGGTCTGGACTTTGACTGGGCCATTCTAACACATGAATATGCTTTGATCTAAACCACTCCATTGTAGCTCTGGCTGTATGTTTAGGGTCATTGTCTTGCTGGAAGATGAACCTCCTTCCCAGTCTCAAGTCTTTTGCAGAATCTAACAGGTTTTCATCTAAGATTACCCTGTATTTGGCTCCATCCATCTTCCCATCGACTCTGACCAGCTTCCCTGTCCCTGCTGAAGAAAAGCATCCCCACAACATGATGCTGCCACCACCATGTTTCATGGTGGGGATGGTGTGTTCAGGGTGATGTGCAGTGTTAGGTTTCCGCCACACATAACGTTTTGAATTTTGGTCAAAAAGTTAAATTTTGGTCTCATCTCTTATGGCTTTCTTTCAATAATGGCTTTTTTCTTGCCACTCTTCCATAAAGACTAGATTTGTGGAGTGCACGACTGCAGTAATAGTTGTCCTGTGGACAGATTCTCCCACCTGAGCTGTGGATCTCTGCAGCTCCTCCAGAGTTACCATGGGCCTCTTGGCTGCTTCTCTGATTAATGCTGTCTTTGCACGGCCTGTCAGTTTAGGTGGACGGCCATGTCTTGGTAGGCTTGCAGTTGTGCCATACTCTTTCCATTTCCGAGTGATGGATTGTACAGTGCTCCGTGAGATGTTCAAGGCTTGGGATATTAATTTATAACCTAACCCTGCTTTAAAAAGCTTTATCCCTGACCTGTCTGGTGTGTTGTTTGGTCTTCATGATGCTGTTTGTTCACTAATGTTCTCTAACACACTTCTGAGGGCTTCACAGAACAGCTGTATTTATACTGAGATTAAGATATTTATACTGAGATTACGCTCTCTTTACTAATTAGGTGACTTCTGAAGGCAGTTGGTTTCACTGGACTTTAATTAGGGGTATCAGAGTAAAGGGGGCTGAATACAAATGCACACCTCACTTTTCAGATATTTATTTGTAAAAGAAATGTATAATTTATAATTTTCATTCCACTTCACAATTATGTGCCACTTTCTTTCGGTCAATTTCATAAAATCACAATTTTTCCTTGTGGTTGTAACATGTCAAAATGTGGAAAAGTTCAGTGGGTATGAATACTTTTGCAATGTATTATCAGTTACTGCTTACGAATCTAAATCAAATACTTCTGTAATATTTGTGAGTCCTAGACTCATGATCATCTGAGTCAAATTTGATGATACAGCCAAAGAGCTAAGATTCAAGATGCAAGATGACGACTGGACTCGTCCTGACCTAATGAATCGTATGAAACCTGTAATGTTGAAACCGTGAGCCTTATTGAAACATTACTCTTTATTCTCTGAATCATTTGGCTCTACAGTGAAAAAGAGGCCAAAATGAGCAAATCCTATCACCAGTTCCCACGGCCTGAGATGTGCAGAGTGACCTGCTCTGCTTTGAAATCTAGTTTAGACATAACGTGGGGTACCATCACTTTCGTTTCAAGGGAAAAAAGTTCTAAATCCTTAACCACTGCTGAAATGAAGTTGACCTACTTCATTAGACTGTGACAACCCCTTCATCCGAGACAACCCCTATAGAGAGAGAGAGAGAGAGAGAGAGAGAGAACTTTTGGCATCAGATATGGCATCATTAGTTCTCTCTTTCTCTCTGTCTCCTCTCTAGTCTTCAAAGAGCTCAATTAGAACTTTAGTAAGCGTGTAACAAGGAACCCCTGCTGACAGGAAAGCTGCTCTCTGGGGCTTAAAAAGCTCCATTGAACTGAACCGTACACATGGCAAAAGAAACTGTTTACATTTTCTCTTGAGGCAAATGGGAGACTGATTACTACTTGATATCAGAAGATGGCATGGATACAGCTTGGCATGGCAGGGATACAGTGTCTCTCTGGAGAACTGTATGGATGAAAAATGGTTGGGAGGGAAAGAGCATCTTGGCTTCTGGCTTAAACCCAAATAACCATTTGGAGTAGACTTTGGCCAGAAAAATGCGAGCAATCCAAAATTACAGTACAAGGCTGTTCTTTAAGTCAGATTCATTCACACTTTGAATATGAAACTCTGGATTACTTCCAAAAGCTAAATGGTCCGTGTTACGGATGTAACAGAATCCAAATACATTATTCAGAATGAACCGATCATGTGTTCTCAACAGATACGGAAATGAAACCTTGCCAGAAAGGTTCACAGGGCATCTGGTTCACACTAGAGATCAGTGCATCAGGACTGGGATCATGTAGGATACAACAAAGTTGTCTAAAAAAATTTTTTTAATTGCCTGTTTCTATTGTCCGACACAGACTCAGCTTATATCTTCCTCTTGTCTTTATTTGCTATCTCTTGCCCCCTCTATGATCTCCCTCACTGCAGTCCTGTGCTTATTACACTTTCATCAAATCTCTTGCTCTTCTTAGCTGATTCTCCAGTGAATCCTTTGCCTGAATGTTTACTGAAGGTCATAAACTTGCATTGACATGCCTGATTCACATCGAACCCAGCTTCACATCTGATTATGTACTCCTCACAAGCTCTGCCTATTCGAATACACCGGCCCCACAGATCCAAAGCAACATCTACTGTACTCAGACTATCGGTTTCACTGACTGTGTTAAGGAGGCTAATTCTGTTCGCACTATGTGTCCTGCAACCGCTGAATCGCAGAATCGATACAGTGTTCATTAAGTGGTTTTCTTTTTTGTCTTTTCCTTCTCGTTTGACCTGTGAACGAGGCAGAAGGAGGAGGGCTGGGGAGCTCAGTGATGCGCCTCACATCTCACTGCGCATGTCAGAAAAGAGAGGGCAAAAAATTTTCAGAGCTATCTTTAGAAGATGATGTAAAACGAACCGTTCCCTAAATCACCCCTGATCATCTGTGCCAAAGATGCATTCTAATGCACTGCAGAAAGGAGACTGTAATGTATTCTGTGTGGCTCCTTTTCTTGTTTCCCTTCCTTCTTTTACTCCTAGAATAGCTCAGCCAGATGCATAATTTATTTCAATTGTTGAGCGGGTAAATGTTAGGTGGATGGTGAGTATCTCTTCTTCATGGATGAAGAGACGTGGTGAGAAAGCAAGACCGAAGAAGAGAAGGAGAAGGAGGCAGCAGGGTCTGAGAGAGATAAGCACTTTGTGCTGTGCATGCTAAGTTGCCTTTGTTTAAAAGGCCGTCTCACTGCAGATGTGTGTGGCACCAATATAGAGCAGATATATCAGGGGAAAACTCTTCTCCAGAGAAGTCTTCCTTTAATCCACTGTCATTTTAATAAAAAAAACAATTTAATTTGCTGCATATAAAGAGACGTTGTAAGAAAGCGGATTTACAAATATAATTTAATCCAATTCAGGAATTAGCAAATTCGTATTCGTAAAATATGGCCTATGGACATGGACATGAGGGCACATTGTGATTATGACTGTGCTCAATTCTAACAGTTCTGAATGTCATACTGGGTGTTATATAATAATATGTCAGAAAATTGTCTCAGTATGTCACATATCATAACACGTTTTAATAACAGAAGCCGTTCTTGATAAGTGTAAATCCCATGAGCTGATTCACTACAGCAGGAAGACGAATCGTGCAAGCAAATTTATAGTCGATGAACAAACCCTTAATGCATCATTTGTCCTAATGAAGTTATTATTCATGTCATTTTGGCTTCGCACTTTACATAACGATTTCAGATGCTGATGAATTGGATGATGGCGTCATGGCGCACAGTATCGTCTAAAAAGAATGTATCATACAAAAAAGATTTCATTCCAGCTTTCTGCAAGCAGCGTAGTCAATCGGGTGAGCAGTAACCAATGAAACGTGTTTACACATGACTAACTATAGTTTGCCAGTCCACTGCTTATGGGATGCCTTAATTCTTCCCTTTTCTCTCTTCCTGTCTGTCTCTCGGTCGAGGAAGTGCTTTGCTCTGGTATTTACTTGTGGTTTTTAATTCCAGACCAGGATTCTTGTAATCCCTAGCAAAACAATCTAAGCCACACGGTTCTGATTTCACAACCAGCAGTGTCATTTTTCATTTGTTTAGCGCTTCGTGTGTCAGGGACGTGGCAGGAGAATAATCCTGTAATGCGCTGTGTATGGATTAGACACTTCAACCGACTGGTTTGAGTGGCATAAAGAATTAGATATTTGACCTTGGGTCTTATTCTGTGGTTAAAGCTTTATGATCACGGCCTCTAATAGAGAGAGAGAGAGAGAGAGAGAGAGAGAGAGAGAGAGAGAGAGAGAGAGAATCAGCAGGTATGTTGCTTAAATTGAATAAAGGCTGAGGCTACATCTGTGTGTTATGACCTTAATGTAATATGTAGTGAGAGGCAGATCACAGGTGTGTTAAACCCGGTTTGAGCTTTATTTCGAAAATCAACACCATAGCCAGGGTTAAAACACAGCACTGGCAAAGTTAATTGAGATAAGCGAGAATCGTGGAATAGGAAATGGCTTGGGCTTATTGACAAAAATCAAGAAATAGGTGAACACAGTAAGTCAACAAAAACCCATGACAGGACAGTGGTCGAGAAAGTACTAGAACAGAGAGGAAAAACAAGAGCACATGGCGTTCAGAACCATGGATATGATGACCTTCAAGGGGAAATTATGAAAGATAAACGTAGGCTTTTAACATTTTGGCTGATGATTAATTGCCATGCAGTTCCCATTAATGATGTAGTTATCTTTTTAGTTCGTTTAGATATTTTTATATCAGTGACAATAAGGAGAAGGAAAAGAACCCGTTTTTTTTTTCTGTTATGTTCTGCTTGAGAGACAACACATACAGACAAGAGATAAATCCTAATTCAAGTCAGGAAGCTTTTATTGTTATTTCAACCATATAGAGCTGGTGCAGTACACGGGAAAATGAACCAATGTTCCTCCAGGGTAATAATTTGTATTGAGTAAAGTGCAGTAGTAAAATGTAGAGGAAATATATAAGTGGTCCATACGGCATTTTTTGTGATTGTAGCCGAGGTCTAAAAAGTAATGTGCAAAAATTGAAGGAATTATTGAAATTACAGAGTACAAGTACAGACTGTAATGCAGTGCGAGGCATTTTGCTTGCATGATCTGTCTATTTGTCTCTCTAAACTGAAGCGTTACTACAAAACAAATGTTATTCTGACTGAACAATTCATATTAACATTTGTATCTGGTAGGCGGGGTCTCTTACAGGATGACCCCGTCTCCATAAATCATATGCTTTGAAGGTCACAGTCAGCAGATTGACCTGCTGTGATAGAGTTTCGCCCATCGTCAGAACTCCAGCTTATGGAATATCTTCAGATAATTGTTCTCAGCTTCTTGTCATTTGAATTTGCATGACACTATAAAATGACAGTAGAAGCTAATGTAAAGAGAAACTAGAACAAATACATATGTGTATACATATATATATATATATATATATATATATATATATATATATATATATATATATATATATATATATATGTGTGTGTGTGTGTGTGTGTGTGTGTGTGTGTATATATATATATATATATATATATATATATATATATATATATATATATATATATATATATATATATATATATATATAACACACTCACACACACATATATAATCCCGAGCGTGCCAACTTCAGGTCTTTTTCAGGTTGGTATCCTGTGTCTCATCTACAAATCATTCAGAATGCTGATGCTTGCCTCTCATTCTCATGTGACTCCTTCACAGAGGTCAGTCTTCTGGCTTCCTGTGGCGATATGAATCACACCCAAAACTCTTATCCTCATATTCCAGGCCTTGAATGTCTCTGTGTAGTATTATCTCTGTACCTTGGTTCAGAATGCATGCCAGCTTAGTTTAACATCAGGACGAATGTCATGTTCCTTCTCTCAGGCTCAGAAAGCAAGATCTTATTGTTTCAGTGTTCTGGCTGCTCAGCGAGCTTTTCTCAATACTCAAGACTACTTTGTGTTTCAGTTCCTTCTCGAAAATGGAAAATAACAGTCAAAGAATTTTTTCTGCATTTAATTTTGTATGAGTTATTCTTTGTGTTACCTCTTAGATTTTATACTTCAAGTCTCAATGATGCTTTAAAATTGTCCGTATGTTACCAACAGAAGGATTTATTACTACAAACCAGCATTATTTTTATGGTGGATAATGAAGTGCTAATACATCAGTCTTAGAACTCCAGGAGGAAACTGGGGTACACAGGTGAAACCACTGAAGTACAGGGAGAAAACAAACTTCACACACAGGGCAGAGGTGGGAGTCAAACCCCCATCCCCGGAGGTGTAGGCTAAAGTTGTTTTCTTGCAATCTCGACCTAATTTTTGTGGCAAAACTAAAAGATTGCACTGTAATTTTATATGACAAAATCACACCATGTTTCATTCACGTCGGTATCTTCGCTATTGGCTGGCAATGAAACTGACTACACCTTCAGGGTCACCATATTTTCTTCGACTATAAAATTGTAGACCTGACAGCCTCAATCTCAAGTGTTGGACACTAATGTAGAAGCTGTCAGTCACTGACAGACACAGAGCTATTTCAGCTTGAGCGAATCCTTCTGATCAAAGTAAAAAAAAAAAAATGTTCATCCCTAGGCTACTGGATTTGAAGCATTTGAAGCCTCTCGAACAATAAAAACATGCTGTTAGTCACAAACAAACGACTGTTTTGTTATGTCTCAAGTATCATGTGTCATGTGAAAACATACATTTTGTTTATATCACATGAAAACAACTATTTTATCATGTTGAGGTCATGTGAAATCACTTATTTTGTGATAAATGTGATATTCACATGTGAAATGTGAATTACGTGTGATAAATAAAGTACGTCACATTTTTATTCTGAATACGACCACCAGTAGCCTCCAGTTTACATTTACATCATTTAGAAGACACTTTTATCCAAATCATCTGACATTTATCTAATTTAAACAACTGAGCATTTGGGCGCTTTACAACATCAGGAGGATGTGATAGCTGATTGGTTAAGGTGTTGGACTGCTGATTGGAAGGTTGTGAGTTTGAATCCCAGGTCCACCAAGCTGCCACTCCTGGGCCCCTGAGCAAGGCTCTTAACCTCTATAGCTCAGTTGTATAAACAAGATAAATGTAAGTTGCTCTAAATAAAGGTCTGTCAAATGCTGTAAATGTAAATGTAGTCCAGCATCTTTGCCGCTGAGCTTTTAGTTCCTCACTCCAGCAAATTTGAGATGTTTGTGGCCTTGCTGAGATCGACACGCTGTAGGCTGTAGTTTAGAAAATAAAGATGGTGGCTAATTCTAGATTTAGAGATTTGGGGACCCCAAAATGCTGCAAACCTCCAATCATGATTCCTGGAGAAACTATAACCATCATCCTCCCTCTTCCAATCAGGTTCATTACAGCTCTGGCTGTGTTTAGTCTCTTCATCAGTCTCATTTTATTTTACATTCTTTAGTCCTTCCCTATGTTAATACATTTAATACATGTTAATACAGGGAATATGACCTGTTTAATGAGAACAGGAAGTCTGGATAACTGATTAAATGTTAAAAATAGTTTGGAGAACTTCAATTACATTTATGTTTTTAAGAATTTCTCAGTTGTTGTTTTTTTGTTGTTGTTTTGTTTCTTTACTCTTTTCTTGATTGAGGTTCTTTATTGTCATACAATACATTTGTTGTTAATAAATCACCTTTTTGACACCGATGACTCCGTTATTTCAAGACCTGGCTGTATAACCTATAAACAGTAATACTTTGGGCTGGTGAATCTCATGTACATGATGTTATAGTTCAGTAAAGTAATGTTATATTTCAGTGGTCCATTGACTGCTATGTGTGGTTGTGAGGCTCTAGATCAAGTGTTGGACAATAATATATAAGCTGTCAGTCACTGACAGACACAGAGCTTTTTCAGCTTGAGCGAGTCCCTCTGATCAAAGTAAAAACCAATTTGTTCATCCGTGATGCTGTGGGATTGTGCTACGCTTTTGCTGCCTCTAGAACAATAAAAACATACCGTTAGTCAAGTGTAAAGTAAAATGTACTCGGGTTACTGTTCTTATACGTCATTAATCAGTAACAGATTGTATTTTAGTGTGTTACGAGGCTGAAAATTTAGCACATTCACTTTTAATGCTGTTCCTCATTGACTTGATAAATTTCCATTCATTGATTGTAAATAATAAATGCAAATAAGGGACAGGAAATCAGAATAAAAAGAAATGGTTAAATCTAACTCATGGAAAAGCAGTTAGGGGAAAAAGTGTGTCGTATAGCTGATGCAGAAATATGTGCTGGTTTTGCCTTTTTTTTCTTTCTTTCTTCCATTTATAAATGATAACCTTGACATTTACTCATAGAAGTGTGCTGTGGTGCCACCTAGTGCTTCTGAAGAGTAAAACAGCAGCAAGGTGATACTGAGCTTTTCTATAGATAATCTTAATGACCTAGATGTTTTAATTTTCAGTGACACAGATTTGCAACAACAAAAAAAAAATCTCTCCATGGAGATGAATTCGTTAGAACGTCCCACAATGAGTCTGAGAAACTGGTTCATGTACTAAAATTCAGAAGAAGCAAAGTTTAACCGTGTTTTGGCAGGAAGACGAGTGCAGGACAGACATTATGCCATGCTACAAAATGTTTCTAATAAAATGGTGTTAATGTGACTAGTTGCTAATGTTGATCTTGTCTCTCCAGCTGTCCACTGCAACCTGAGTCAGAATGGGATCGATCACCAGGTGTGTATGGCGGATGCCTGTTCACACGTGGAAGAGGAGTGTGTAGATCATGGCCCAGGACTGAATGATAACAGCTCAGGCTTTCAGCAGCACAGTCCAGGTTTCCAGCGCTGTAGTCCACCACAACGCTCCGTCTCTGAATCTGAACTCTCCAAGGTAAAAACGCCAGAGACACGAAATCACAATCATGCACACTATCATCTATTAGTGCTGTTGAGAGCATAACTTTGTTTTTACCAGAGACCAAAAAACAAGATTTTGTCCTGTTTTTTCATGTTCAGCATTGAGTCTCTTTGTCACGTCACACTGCACATTTGTGGTTAATGGCTCATATGAAGCTAGACACTCATGGCTTTAAGAATTATCTTCTCTGAGATGTCCCAAGTGTTTGTTCATAAAGATTTAATATTTGAATGTGTTTAATTCTCCTCAACTGCTAAGATCCTGTGTAAGGTTAAATACACACGTCTCACACGGTAAGCTAAAGTCCTGACGCATTTTATATCATTATACTTGCAGCTAGAAAATCGTTCATGTTTTTATACTGATTAAAAAAGTCGATATACATTCCACTGGCAGACTGGAACACCAGTGTACTGGTTAAAAGAGTTTGATGAATAGACAATAAATCTCCAAACCATAAACAGTGGACGATTAATTAAAGTTTAATTTAAATCTAGCGTTAATCTGTGTCAGAAATCCAGCTGATTTGTTTGTTTATTTGTAGGTCATGGCTGTTTTTATTCATAGATCCTAAAGATTTTAGGTCAGTAGTTAATTCCGCTGTTTATGTAAAATTATATTATATCTATATCTTCTTCTTCTTCTTTCGGCTTTTCCCCTCAGGGCTCAACACTTGCACCCACTAGCTTCATATCCTCATTAATTACATCCATATACTGTACCTCCTCTTTAGCCTTCCTCTTTGCCTCCTGCCTTGCAGCTCCATGTCCAACAATCTCCTACCAATATACTCACTCTCCCTCCTCTGAACATGTCCAAACCATCTTAATCTGGCCTCCCTAACTTTGTCCCCAAAAGTCCAACATGAGCTGTCCCTCTGATGTACTCGTTCCTAATTCTGTCCAATCTTGTCACTCCCAAAGAGGCAAGGCAAAGCAAGGCAAGTTTATTTGTATAGCACATTTCATACACAGAGGTCGTTCAAAGTGTTTTACATAGAAATTAGAAAACAGTTTATAAGAGAGAAAAAAAATATATGTAAAAATAAAAGACATACGATAAAATCATAATAAAAACAAAGAACAATTAAAGAAAACAAATGTGATTTCAATAAAAACGGTTTAAAATATGTTAAAAAGAATAAAACAGGAGTAAAAGTAATTTGGATAAAACGTGCAGTCAGTGTGAAGCAGCACAGTGCTCATTTAGTAAATGCAGAGTTAAACAGATGTTTTTTTAATCTTGATTTAAAAATGTCTACTGTTGAAGCACATCTGATCTCTTCTGGAAGCTGATTCCAGTTATAGGTGGCGAAATAACTAAATGCTGATGCACCTTGTTTTGAGTGAACCCTTGGTATCTCTAACTGTCCTGATCCTAATGATCTGAGTAGTCTGCTTGGTTTATAGAACCTGAACATCTTCAGCTCGGCTACCTCTAGCTCTGACTCCTGTCTCTTCTTCAGTGACACTGTCTCTAAACCATACAGCATGGCCGGTCTCACCACTGTCCTGTACACCTTCCCCTTGATTCTCGCTGATATTTTCCTATCACACAGAACTCCTGACACCTTTCTCCACCCATTCCAACCTGCCTGCACTCGCTTCTTTACCTCTTTCCCACTCTCTCCATTACTCTGGACTGTTGACCCCAAGTACTTAAACTCCTGTACCTTCTTCACCCTGTAACCTAACTGTTCCACTTGCCTCCCTTTCATTCACACACATGTACTCAGTCTTACTACGACTGACTTTCAGTCTTCATATTATATCTATATCACTGCAGCAAAATCATAAAATAAGCATATTTATGTGTAACAGTGTTTTATTTTGGTGTTTACTTTTCCTCTCCGTCTAATGCAGAACGGGGCTTTTCTTAGACATATATGAGAGTAGTGTCTTAGGTATGCTTTAAAATAAATATCTCATGTCTATATACAAAGGTGATTTGACACTATGATCAATTATCTACTTCTAAGGCTTTGGGTTTTGTAGAAAAAAAGTCTAAACTAGGGCTTGAACACCTTTCCTGGACCATGTGTGCTGAATTTCTGCACAAGATTTGTATTTTTCTCACTATATATATATATATATATACAGCACATATGCACTGGAGCATTATGAGTTTTCCCCATAACATGACAAGACAGTTTTGTACATGAAGATTGGAATTTAAATTAACTCTTTTTGTCACACCAAAAAAAAAAGAAATTTGTGCCTGTTCAATCAAATTGGTGTGATTTTTTAAAAAAAAAAAAGTAATAAATAAATAAATAAATAAATAAATATACAAATAAATAAATAAATAAATAAATAAATAAATAATAACCAAAAAAAAAACATGAGACGTTAGGTAGAACTACTTGAGATTGGCAGATGTAAACTAAACCTAAAAAGGTGCATGTTCAAAATTCTAAACAACAGAATCACTGAGGCACAAACAGACGAGTGAGCAAGTGGAAGACGAGGGTAAATAAGTTGATGACTAATCTCATTTCAGAGCAATAACAACTGCAAATTAGATTTTGCAGACACAAATAGTCCCGATAGTAGACTCTGGAATTTTTTTACTCTGTTATAACTAGGATTTGCTGTGGTTGTTCAGTATGGTTCACATTTTGTACTAAGTGTACAGACGGGTGACGTATTAAAGGAAAAATGGAGCTCGTTTTGCTGTGAGAGGAATTTTGTTGCAATGCTTTAGGATCCCTGAATGTTCACTGCAAATCAATATCAAGTTCTTCTGATTGAGCAAAACATGATAAAACCTTTCTATCCTGATGGGTGTGGTCGCTTCCAGGGTGACTCCGCCCCTTGATGGGTTAATCATTATAGTATATTAAATATGAAAAGTTGTTCAAAGATTGTTGTCTTTTCTTTTCAATTCACTTTCTTCTGTTTTCTTACTTTTATTTGTCACCAGTCTGTATATTATTTTGAGAACCAAGCTAAAAAAAAATCTTCTTTCTATCTAATATTATTATTACAACTTTCTATAGTAGAAAACCTTTTCTTTTTTTTTCTTTTTTTTTGCTTTAGTATGTTAACTATAGGAGACAACATTATTCTAACATGTTAAACCTGACAATAACAAAGTCAAAAAATAATAATCAATAAAGTCTTTAATTTTGTAATTGTTTTTTATATATTTGTTGTAGATACAGGAGTTGGACAAAATAATGTGAACACAGATGAAATCTGTAATATTTCTTTATTAATAAGGTGTTATATCACCGTTTACATTTAACACAGCTGGCAACCTTAGTGGAATAGTTTCATACAACGTCTGAATAAGCTTCTAGTGGAATTTTGTACCATTCATCTAGCAGAATATCTTCAACTTGCTTCAGAGAACCTGCTTCTCACTCTTCTCATTCTTCTCTCCAAAATGGCCGCCATGCTTGACAGACAGTCCAGTTAAGATGGATATTAAGTTCTGCTGTCACGTTTGCTGAGGTATTTCTGTGTTGTTTGGACACACTCTTTAATAATGTTTGACTGTCCGTATCATTAGGTTTTGAATTTGGTCCACTATTCTTGTTTGCTTATGCGGTCCTAAAATGTTCTGTATATGCAGTCATAATCATGGAGACTGTTGCTCTAGAAACACAGAAGAGTTGGGCTGTAAAGCTTACAGATGCTCCTGCGAAATGAGCTCTTAAAATCTGTCTGACATAAAATCTGTCTGACAGACTTTGGAAGTCTGACATGTCACCCATTTGAACAATGTCGTAAACTAACCACTTCTGAACACAACTTGTTTTATACTGGCATGCAACCTAGATAATTTATAGCAAGGAAAAATATCTAAATGATAATCACAACATTAATTTATTTCACAGTAGCCTACACAAATAATATTAACTCCTACAGTATAACAATGGGTGTTCACATTATTTCGTTCAACCCCTGAATGTTTTATTTTCAATTACATTTAATAAATGATAGAAATGTTGACCTGTATATAAACTCTCTCTCTCTCACTCACTCATTTTCTACCGCTTATCCAAACTACCTCGGGTCATGGGGTAGGCGGCATCTCAGGCGTCATCGGGCATCAAGGCAGGATACACTCTGGACGGAGTGCCAACCCATCGCAGGGCACACACACACACACACACACACACACACACTCATTCACTACGGACAATTTTCCAGAGATGCCAGTCAACCTACCATGCATGTCTTTGGATCGGGGGGAGGAAACCGGAGTACCAGCATGTTCTCCCCGAGGCACGGGGAGAACATGCAAACTCCACACACACAAGGTGGAGGTGGGAATCGAACACCCAACCCTGGAGGTGTGAGGCAAACGTGCTAACCACTAAGCCACCGTGCCCCCCTGTGTATATATATATATGTGTGTGTGTGTGTGTGTGTATATATATATATATATATATATATATATATATATAATATGTCAAATAATATTAAACATGCTAACGTGCAAGTCACAACAATGATAGCAATACATTTCTAAAGATAGGTGGTTATGAGTTCAGCCAAGAGTTTTTCTGAGCATAGAGGCTACAGAAAGTATGACGTCATTTCCAGTTGTGGTGCTTTGTGGGATTTTTTAGAGAGCGAACTTTCCAGTGGAATGGAAGGATTTTGAGATAGAGAGAACGGGAGAAAGAGAGAGAAAGACAGCCCTTAAAATGTCTGTCTCCCTGAGCAGTGCACTGACTCGCAAACTAAGGAGCTGATTAAGATGCAGTCTTTATCACTCATGGCGAATCAGTGCTGATCCAAACCTCTGGGTATAACAGTGCATTATAATGCATTAAAGTGCTTTATTCCATCAATACTTTATTACAGACTGCTATCTTATAGAGCGTTTATAGAGCGTAATATTTTACCATTAGTGTTGTTATTTCATTCTGTGCTACTCTTTTTTTATACATAAAATGACCTTTCTAATTAATACAGTGATAGAAGAATATACAGTACAGATAGAAGAATGAGAAAGACTCTAGCGTGAAGGGGAACTGCTCTTATGCACCACATGGTGGCGCTCTGCTCTCATTGAAATGATCAGCATTCTAAGGGATGGGTTTTTGGCTGTGATCCAGTGTTGGGCTCCTTTAGATGAACACTTCTCTCTGCTCTCTGAAAGTAAACCACTGACATAAAAACACCAACAACAGCAACATTTCAGGTGGTTGCACCAGAGATAAAGGATTCGCCTGAATGTTGAAGAACATAAGCAGTTTTACACCAGACAGGTTTTTTTTTTTTTTTTTTTTTTAAAACAAATTGTTATCTGGTTCCATTCCTGGGGGAAAAAAGTATATTCTTATTGTTATGTAGTAATAAATGGTGGTATTATTGTTTTTTTTTAATGTTTTTTTTATATCTTTGCTATCATGGAGTATTAACAGGGGTCTTGAAACCTGACAGATGGTGCTGATTTATTCAAAGACTTGAAGCTGATTTGGCTTTGTTGCTATAGGAACATGGAAATACCTTAGTTGTGTAATTATAACAACGACTCTCAGAGAGAGAGAGAGAGAGAGAGAGAGAGAGAGAGAGAGAGTGTGTGTGTGTGTGTGGTAATTGTCCCCATATCCATCTCAGTCAATATGTCTGAGTGACTGAGTGTATTTATTTGTGTAAGTGTCTGAGAAAGATCTATATCCACTCCGCGCCCATGTCCTGTCCCTACCTCATACCGCTCACACTCTGTTATTTTAAGGAAGGAAATCCTTGTACAGTGAGATTCTTTTTTTTTGTGGCTCCACGGGTACATACTGCATCATCTCCTTAAAGCACATTGCTCTCTTTCCCCGTCCCAAATCAGTGAGCAGCACAACACCATAGCGCAGATTAGGAAAATGCCCTCACAGGTGTGTTCTGTTGACAGCTGTGTTATTTCTGAATTAGCACGCCTGTGAAAACAAGCCGGAGCTCTAACGACGTGCTCGGTGGAGTGTGATATCCACATGGAATCAGCCGACACTCAGACGGATCTAGATGACAGCCGTAGCTGTAAATCTGTTATGAATCTGGTTGTAGTAGTCTGTAGTCGTGTGCAATACTGTACTATTATTATCATAATTAATCTCATTATTATTATTATTATTATTATTATTATTATTATTATTATTAAGAGATATAAATATTTTATTCTGGTGATCATCCTGCACTTGCTGAACAACAGACATGTGAGAACAAGTCCTTATTCAACTCTAGGGAAAAGAAATTTAGAGTTACCCAAGTATTAATTCTACTTCCTGTTGAGGATGACGATAACGATAACTCATGCCAGAGCACATGATCAAGATTTACCATCAAGCACCATCGAACCATGAGCTCTGAGGGACCCTGGGACACTCCACTTAGTGCTGCCCAGTGTGTATGAGCATCATTTAATAGAAGTAGTCTCATCGTTACTGCAAAAACTGATCTAAGCAGATAAAAATATATTGAATGTAGTCCAATGTATGTAGTATTTTCTATTGTAAAATTAAAATACATTTTATTCACATTTTTATTGCATATAAAGCATAGAGTATGAATTATTATTAAATTGCTTTATACTTTGGACTTTATACTAATTTAGCTTCTTTTTTGATGTAAATGATTACACTGGGCTTAAATATCAGCCAATAGAATGAGACTATTTCAAGTGAGTCACTCCTCCTTCCACAGGTTTATATGACAAGTTGGACAAATTATCCTAGATGCTTCGTTGCTTTGTGCTTTAGCGGCAGAGGAGAGGAAATATGTGAGTGATTTCAGAATAACTGCAGTGTGTTAGCACCAGTGTGTTAACACCAGTGTGTTAGCACCAGTGTGTTAGCACCAGTGTGTTAGCATCAGTGCTCATTCTTTCTTTCCAAATCTTTGAAACACATTTCTGCTGGAATAATGCACTGCCACATAATGCTAAGCACCTATAAAAACCTATAAATCTGTTATCCTGTGTTTGGCTCGTCTAGCCTAAAGCATTTGGAACTGTGTGCCAAAGTCCTGTCCAGGAACCAATATCAAATAAGGCAGCATGTTCTTATAAAGCTCTACCAGCAATATCTGAACCAACCAAACCTGTCTCATCTTCTGCTTTAGGAAGGCGTCCTGTTACTGTAACTTCCTTCACTTGGCATGCATTTGTGCTGTCTTGAACATCTCTGTGAACTAAACACTTGAAACAAATTAACTTTAGTATAAACAATGAGATGTGAATCTCTACCTGTTCATCTAAACAATCTATCTATCTATCTGTCTGTCTGTCTGGTTGTGAGAAGAGGTGTATATAATTAATTCAGACCTGTGTCTTGTTTGTTGTCCAGTCAGGGACGGTGAAACTGTCCAAACCGGTGGCTTTGTGGACTCAGCAGGATGTGTGTAAGTGGCTGAAGAAACACTGTCCAAACCAGCATCAAGTCTACAGTGACGCCTTCAAACAGCACGATATTACAGGTACACGCTCTCCCTGTCAATCATCACATAATGAGCTTAGCGAAGGACACACACACACGCACACACTTTAATTTACTCATGCATAATGACAGACAGAAATTTCCACTGCCGATCTGCCAAAGCGTCTTGGTTGAGACTTGATCACAGTATGTTTATCATCTCTGTAGCAATTCAGGATTAGATGTCGTTGTATAGTGATTAATGTTCACCGTTATTCACTGTGAGTATACGCAGTCATTTGGTAGTGATGAAGAAACTGATTATGCTGTTTAAAGGCAAGATACAGACCTGATGACACTCTGAATAGCATTCGACGTTTAACTGAACAGTAATCCAGACTCTAAAATAGCACCTGGTATTCATTTTATTTCTTTTTCCACATTCCCAAATCAGACATCAAATATTCACTGTCAAAGACATCTTCCTTTTTATATTAGTTGTATGATATATTGTACAGCACTGAGGACAGTTGCGTGTCCTTGCCTAAATCATTCTAATGTGTCTCAAAGGATCTTGATTACACTTTGTGTTAAGGGTCTGGTCAATGCACACGCCAATTAGCAGTAATTTATGCAGAAAATATGCAAGCGATGGAGCTCTACCCCCCATTAATTAACAGAATCTCATTAACAAACGCCAGGCCTCACCAATTAGTGACACAACGCAATTTGCATCTCTCTCCAGTGATTGTAACATGAAGTGCCACTCTACACACTTCATTAGCGTAAACAAAAGATTGCGTCTCAGATGTACAGAACAGCGTGGAGGGAAAAAGTTGCTTTGATCAAGAACACAAATATAAATGGTACACTCAGGAAGTCACAGGGGGTCACATCTGGGCTGCCGTCTTGAATATTAACTATTAAGTGGCTTTCTCTTCTAGTCACATGTTTAAAGCAGACTGGGAATGGCTTTAACTGTAAAATAAATTTGACTGATCCCAGAATATTACTGGCTGTTTAACAGATGGCTTTTTATTCCTTAATTGTCCACTGATAAGACACATGAGGTTCGATCTGAGAACACGTACAAGAGCATGTAATTCACAGTGAGCTGTGAACGTTAGAGTCTGTAAATGTTGGTGTATTGTGGTGTGATGTGTAGAGTTTGTGTGTTGTGTTGTGTAGAGTTTGTGTGTTGTGATGTGTAGAGTTTGTGTGGTGTGATGTGTAGAGATTGTGTGGTGTGATGTGTAGAGTTTGTGTGGTGTGTTGTGTAGAGTTTGTGTGGTGTGATGTGTAGAGTTTGTGTGGTGTGTTGTGTAGAGTTTGTGTGTTGTGTTGTGTAGAGTTTGTGTGGTGTGTTGTGTAGAGTGTGTGTTGTGTTGTGTAGAGTTTGTGTGGTGTGTTGTGTAGAGTTTGTGTGGTGTGTTGTGTAGAGTTTGTGTGGTGTGTTCTGTAGAGTTTGTGTGGTGTGTTGTGTAGAGTTTGTGTGGTGTGTTGTGTAGAGTTTGTGTGGTGTGATGTGTAGAGATTGTGTGGTGTGATGTGTAGAGTTTGTGTGGTGTGATGTGTAGAGTTTGTGTGGTGTGTTGTGTAGAGTTTGTGTGGTGTGTTGTGTAGAGTTTGTGTGGTGTGTTGTGTAGAGTTTGTGTGGTGTGTTGTGTAGAGTTTGTGTGGTGTGTTGTGTAGAGTTTGTGTGGTGTGATGTGTAGAGATTGTGTGGTGTGATGTGTAGAGTTTGTGTGGTGTGATGTGTAGAGATTGTGTGGTGTGATGTGTAGAGTTTGTGTGGTGTGTTGTGTAGAGTTTGTGTGGTGTGTTGTGTAGAGTTTGTGTGGTGTGTTGTGTAGAGTTTGTGTGGTGTGTTGTGTAGAGTTTGTGTGGTGTGTTGTGTAGAGTTTGTGTGGTGTGTTGTGTAGAGTTTGTGTGGTGTGTTGTGTAGAGTTTGTGTGGTGTGATGTGTAGAGTTTGTGTGGTGTGTTGTGTAGAGTTTGTGTGGTGTGTTGTGTAGAGTTTGTGTGGTGTGTTGTGTAGAGTTTGTGTGGTGTGTTGTGTAGAGTTTGTGTGGTGTGTTGTGTAGAGTTTGTGTGGTGTGTTGTGTAGAGTTTGTGTGGTGTGTTGTGTAGAGTTTGTGTGGTGTGTTGTGTAGAGTTTGTGTGGTGTGTTGTGTAGAGTTTGTGTGGTGTGTTGTGTAGAGTTTGTGTGGTGTGTTGTGTAGAGTTTGTGTGGTGTGTTGTGTAGAGTTTGTGTGGTGTGTTGTGTAGAGTTTGTGTGGTGTGTTGTGTAGAGTTTGTGTGGTGTGTTGTGTAGAGTTTGTGTGGTGTGTTGTGTAGAGTTTGTGTGGTGTGTTGTGTAGAGTTTGTGTGGTGTGTTGTGTAGAGTTTGTGTGGTGTGTTGTGTAGAGTTTGTGTGGTGTGTTGTGTAGAGTTTGTGTGGTGTGTTGTGTAGAGTTTGTGTGGTGTGTTGTGTAGAGTTTGTGTGGTGTGTTGTGTAGAGTTTGTGTGGTGTGTTGTGTAGAGTTTGTGTGGTGTGTTGTGTAGAGTTTGTGTGGTGTGATGTGTAGAGATTGTGTGGTGTGATGTGTAGAGATTGTGTGGTGTGTTGTGTAGAGTTTGTGTGGTGTGATGTGTAGAGTTTGTGTGGTGTGTTGTGTAGAGTTTGTGTGGTGTGATGTGTAGAGTTTGTGTGGTGTGTTGTGTAGAGTTTGTGTGGTGTGTTGTGTAGAGTTTGTGTGGTGTGTTGTGTAGAGTTTGTGTGGTGTGTTGTGTAGAGTTTGTGTGGTGTGTTGTGTAGAGTTTGTGTGTTGTGTTGTGTAGAGTTTGTGTGGTGTGTTGTGTAGAGTTTGTGTGGTGTGTTGTGTAGAGTTTGTGTGGTGTGTTGTGTAGAGTTTGTTTGGTGTGTTGTGTAGAGTTTGTTTGGTGTGTTGTGTAGAGTTTGTTTGGTGTGTTGTGTAGAGTTTGTGTGGTGTGTTGTGTAGAGTTTGTGTGTTGTGTTGTGTAGAGTTTGTGTGGTGTGTTGTGTAGAGTTTGTGTGGTGTGTTGTGTAGAGTTTGTTTGGTGTGTTGTGTAGAGTTTGTTTGGTGTGTTGTGTAGAGTTTGTTTGGTGTGTTGTGTAGAGTTTGTGTGGTGTGTTGTGTAGAGTTTGTGTGGTGTGTTGTGTAGAGTTAATCACCTTTTAACCAAACGTCCACTTGCTCCTCTTTAATCCTGCTTGTTTTTACACTATTTCCCTCCAGTGGTCACAGCTGCAGGCTGAATGAGGAGCTCAGTGAAAGGAACATTCATTTCCGTCTCACTGCCAGTGCACTTCGGAGGACTTTCTCTCATGTCTCGTCTCTCACAGCACCTCAGTGGTCACGTACATACAGTCGACTCTCACTGTTTCACTCCCATTTACTCACACTGAAGTCTCCCAGTCTCAGTGTATACGACCTCCAGTGGGCTTGGTTTCAGCTGCCTGTGTCTCTCTCACTGAGTCTGTTCTTCTCTCTTCAGACCTGAGTTTAATGTGAACACTGAACTGTTATTAAAATTGCATTAATGCATATTAAGTCATAATTAGATATTAGTCTGTAATCTGCAGTAATTACATAGACAGATCAGGCGAGTCGTTTTGGTAGATGAGTTAAGCACATATTTCTGAAAGCGTAGGAGTAGAGAAAGTGCGCTTTCCGTTAATGTGCTGATTTACTGGTTGAAGCAGGGTGCTTTCTTGGTTTTTGTTTTTTTTTTTTGGCTCCTTCGCTTCTACCGTGGCTTTTGAAAAAGCAGCCAGTACAACAATACCACAAGAACCTTTTAGAAGGCAGGAGGGAGGAGTTAAGCTATAAAAGTGCGTCGAAATTAGGCGCTCGTTCACGTAAATGCTTTAACGATATGAAGTGAAGAGACACACCCGACGTTTTGCTACGTCCACAACAAGCAGTTTATTTTAGTTAAAGCAGATGAATGAATGATTTCGCTCAGTTTGCACAGAGAAATGTGATTGTAAGCTACTTCCTGGGGAGCATTTTGCCTTTATGTTCTGCCTTTCTCCTCTTTATACAAGTAGGTTTGTCTAGAAGGCTGTGAGACGCAAACAATACAGATTTCAGGATAATTCAGAGTTGTGACCCAAACCGCATTCGATACACTACTGTGATACAGTGATATTATTTCTGAGGCTGTGATTACATGCTGTTGTTATCATGTCATGTGATTTAAGAATAAAAACACTCGAGAACTAGATTTGTAAAGTTCGTCGCGACAAACTTTGATGTTGGCTTTGATGGTGCAAGTATTCACAAAGGCTGGTGCTTTTTGGAGGCGAGTGGACATAAGGGTCAGTGTTACTTTTGGAGGCAAGTGGACAGAAAGATACTGAAAGCTACTGGACTGCTAGGGTGCCAATACTTTTGGAGGCGAGCGGACATGAGCATGTGACGTGATCCGAATACCCGTGAGGAAGTTCCCCTAATTGTGCTGAGTGTGTTGATATGTCACATGTCCATGTTGTGCAAATTTTTGCACAAACTATTATTATTATTTTATTATTTTTATTATTATTAATAATAATAATAATAATAATAATAATAATAATAAGCTTATAACAGAAATCAGAATGTTGGCTTCTACAAAGCCAACATAACTAGTAACACAGCCGGAAATATCGGTGTAGGTGTGTGTCTAGAGATACAGGATGTGCCGTTGAATTACGACTCATTCCAGTGAGTTAATTGGCTCAGGTCTCAAACAATGTCTGACTTTTATGTCTCTTTCATCAAAAATTGATGGGTTTTTTTGGGATTGTGACTGAATTTAACTTTGGTTCAATCTCAGAATGATTCCTGTCCATATAACCCTGTGCTCATCTAAGGAGGCTTTCACCGTTTCAGTTTATTCTGAAATAGAAAAAAAGTCAAATCAGTAAAATGAAGGCCAGTGGCATTGCAAGGGTGGGGCTTTGGGGGCTTAAGCCCATAATGAACGGTCAAAAGCCCCTGGTCTTTTGAAGGCTGAAAACATTTTACACCACAAATAATGTACAACACTTTCTAGGACAAGAAACCTGTCTGTCTGTTAGTGTTTATTTTGCACGCTACTGTATACACAGTTTTAAAACATTGGACAATCGTCATTCATTCATTCATTCATTCATTCATTCATCTCAGGGGCTATACCCTTCATTCCTTCCAGCCCTAGCCATGCCGCTGGTGAAGGCTGTCCTGTGGATCAGGGAAGCGCAGCATGTTACTGAACCTGAGACTACCTGTAGGAGGTGGTGTGAGATTCCTGTGAACGCGAACGCAACTCGCACTCAGGTCCACACTTGTTCAGGAAGTAAAGTAACATTGACGCGTGTTTTAGTAGATGTCGACATCATTAGTGTCCATAGCACATATGTAGCATGAGATACAGGGGAGCGATGTGGGGCACGAAGATGTGAGGAACTTCGCTTAATAAAGCCTTAATTAAAAACAAATATTAGAATCATTAAAATCAAGTCTGAAAAACAAATCTAAACAACAGCAACCATCAAGTGTGACGTGAAAGTTTAACTTAAGCAGATACATTCAGGATACATTCGCACGTTCAGTCACTGAGAAAGGACACTGTACAAGTATGTTTAAAATACTACAAGCAACAGAGCCAAGAAAAGCACTGCAGTGTTGCAATTAGATCTAAAGGGGAAAATTGGCTGCATGCTTCTTTAGCGTTGCATGCAAAAGTGCTTGAAAATGACATCATCTCTTTCTGCAAAATTTCAGTAATCTCTTTCCAAATAAAATAGCCAAAATTTTTGTCCATTTAAAAAAAAAGAGCAAGTGTTTGCTCCTTTAACCTTTTAATAACTTTAATAAGTTTAAGCAGAACCAAACAAAAGGTTTTTGTGCGTGAAATAAAAAGTGGAAGAAAAATAGAAGAAATATAGAAATGTATTTTTCTGTACAAATAAAGGGATGAAGTAAATAAAGTAATAAATAAATAAACAAATAAATAAATAAATAAAGTAATAAATAAATAAATAAATAAATAAATCAGAATTGGATCAGTGACAGAACAGCATGGCTATTGAATAAAGTGAGAAAACAAAACACTTTAAATGGACTTTCTTTAAAAAAATTCTAATTAAAAAGCCTGCAATTTAGTCACACTAGTTTAGTATCCAGACAAGTAATTCTATGTACAGTAGCTGGGAGTAAACAAATTTTATGTAAGTATTGTACTCTGTATTCTAAGTAAGTAATAAGTATAATACTCTATGGTACAAAAAGCACTTCTTTCTATCGAATGTTATCTGACTAGCTTGCTAGCAACGCTAAGCCACGTCTGAAACTGTGTATCTTTTGTCTGTATGTCTTGTACGTTTTGAACCCAAAAGACTTCTAAAATGTTTTTTAAAAGATTTATTATAACAGAAGTGCAGACGACTTACAAGTATTTCTTCTCCTGCCTGAGTAACGATTTTAGTTTCAGCAATATATGTACGGTAGCTTTAAACACTGCCTTTTAACATCTACATTTTCAAGACATGGAAACGTTACTAAAATATGCTGATTGTTGACCTTAGGAAAGATTTTATTGTGTCCTCCCAAACCATTATCAAATAGTGTAAAAAGCATCTTAGTACAGTTAATGGACAAACTGTTCTGACCCCAAATGTGCTTGTTGAAGATCCCATTCCAGATTTAGCTCACTTTTACTGTAATGATGTGCTCTTTTTTGGCCAGATAGCGTATGATAGTGAACTTTCTGTAAATCTGTAAATCAACATTTAGCAACATGTTTAGCATCTTAGCATGATCATTTGAATTTATTTGATTAATAAGAACAGATCTAACAGCCGTTCTTTAACTTTTTTCTTATTGCTGTCAATTTTGAACTGGAATTCTATATTCCGTCATATTGGAACTTGGACCTCATGTTACTTCTTTAGATCTTCTGGGCTGTGATTCTGTTCCATGCCTTCTGGGTTGTCAATGTCACAGCTTGTTTTTAAGCACTTCCTGTTCAGGGAGTTCTAGGTTTTATACACTACTTGACAAATTGCAGGTAGCATTGAACAAAATAGAGCAGCGCTGCATTAACCGTGCTTAAAAAAAGGTCATTGCATTTCTGTAGGAGTGTTTTTTGAGTACTTTACTTCTCTGAGCCTGAGCCCTGGTGGAGTGCAGCGTAACATTTACAAGCGCTCTGCTATGTGCCACTGTAAGTTTATAGCATCACTAAGAAGACCTGAATTAGAACTATATTAATACTTCAATTCCAATGTTATTGTAACACAAGCTCATCCAATTTGCACACAATCTGGGCCTATCAGCCACAGGGATGTTGTTTGACAACCTGGAACATAATCATATGTCATAAACCGACTTTCCAAACTTTTTTTCCCAAAGTCTCACAAATTTAATGTACACATGCGTGGAGTTTGCTCAGGACATGGGCTGCGGCAATGAAGGGAAAGAGTTGAAGGCAGACAGGAAAGCCAGCCAGCTTTTCTGCTGTCAAGCTAAATGAAACCAGCTGGGACGCTTCTCTTTAACAGGCTGTACTCTCGTGTCCTCACTGGAAAGCAAATGAGGCTGGAGCATTTTTGGCCTGAAAGGACTTACGCACCCTTTGCCAAAAAAACAGTGGGGGGAATTATTTTTTTACAGAGGGTGTGTTTAAAAGCTGGGTTTATTTACGAGCCTTGATGATAGTTTTATAAAGAACCAGCGTAAGTGAGGCACTCGCAAGCTGTCATTCTACACTCACTCTTGGCTTGAGCAGGAAGGAATGAAGCATGATCGGTTGCCTATTCTTTATCTTACTTTGTTTGTGCACACAGAATCCATGAAGACTATTCGTTGCTGACTTGGGGTTGTTCTGGGGTCCTGTTGTTTTGTCCTCCAAGACTTTTTTCATTATGGAATGAGGGCTTGGATCTGAATAAAATCCTCTAATTTCACTCTTTTGCAGCATTTTCCGAGTTTCCGAGGAGATTTTTGCAGAAACATCTAAAGTATATACGCACACATCTATCTGTCTGTCTGTCTGTCTGTCTGTCTGTTTGTTATACAGACCTGTACAATACAAAGTTCAGATCCCGCACTTTTATTTTAATGAAATTACCATTCATTACTTATTGTTACTTATTTGGTCACAAACCATAATGGTGGGAAAATGTAGAGTACACACAGGAACAATGGCTAAGTGGTTACCTCATACCTTCAGGGTTGGAGGTACAATTTCCATCTCCGCACTGTGTGTGTAGAGATTGTAAGTTCTCCCTGTACTTCAGGAGTTTCCTCTGTCTGTTTCCTTTGTAGGCTGTAGACTGATTGGTGTCTCTAAACTGTAGTTGTGTGTGATTGTAGTGTGTGAATGGGTGTGTAATTTTGTGATTATGTACTGTGATGGATTGGATCACCCAGGGTGTCCTATGCTTTGTGCTTTCAATCCACTGGGATAGACTCCAGGTTCCCTGTGACCCTGAGTAGGATAAGCTCTACAGAAAATGGATGGATAGATAAATATACAGTTTATTAATTCCATTTTCAGCCATGTTGTTATGATTATTGTTATTAGGGTTAATTTTACAGTTCATAATTAGCAATAAAATATTAAAAGATTTCCTGCAGTTTCTACTGTTAAAGTCCTTTGTGAGATTTATCAACTTCTTCCTCTTCTTCCTCTTCTTCCTCTTCTTCTTCTTCTTCTTCTTCTTCTTCGACTTTTTTTTTCTTCCTGTTTGGGGTCACCATAGTGAATCATCTGTTTCTACCTAACTCTCTACTCTTGCACCAATTTCCTTCATGTCCTCTTTCAACACATCCATACTGTATATCTCCTCTTTGTCCTTCCTCTTGACCTCTTACTTGGCAGCTCCATCTCCACCATCCTTCTACCAATATAACCATCTCCCTCCTCTGTACATGTCCAAACCATCTCAATCTCTTCTCTCTGACCTTGTACCCAAAACAGCCAACCTGAGCTGTCCCTCTGATGTGCTCGTTCCTAATCCTGTCCATCCTCGTCACTCCTAAAGAGAACCTCAACATCCTCATTTCTGCTACCTCCATCTCTGCCGCATGTCTTTTCCTCACTGCTACAGTCTCTAACCCATACAGCAGAGCTGCTCTCACTACTGTACACCTTTCCTTTGAATTTTGCCAACACTCTTCTTTCACACAACACTCCTGACACTTTTCTCCACCCACCTGTACTTGCCCCTCCACCTCTTTTCCTCACTTCCCATCACACTAGACGATTGACCCCAAATACTTAAACCCCAGCACCTTCTTGACAGCCCCCTGTAACCTCACTGTCTTACTACGACTGACATTCAGGGCTCTTTTTTTTCCAGGGCAGACCTCCACCTTTCCAGGTGTTTCTCCACCTTCTCTCTACTCTCACTACAGAGATTTATGTGACAATAAATTTACGTGAGATTTATGAACAGTAAAGAACAATACTGACGGGCAAAGCATTTAAAAGTATAAACACTATGAAATTAACTAGTTACAGAAGTTCTGGTGAATTTTGATCAATCTTTATATTTGTGATGCCTGTTTTGTGTAACTTAAGGTGAAAAGTACAGTGTTGTGGAGCGAGGCATGTTTGATTAACTACATATCAGGTAGGAAACATCCTATATAACTGCACTGATCTGATCAGTTGAACTTGAACTTCTAGACCTGATGCACTTTAACCAGATCATTATTAGGTCTCCTTCTTGCTAGCGTGTTTCCATCAAGAGTAAATATTTATCTACCTTTAGTATGTATCTTCTACCTTTTATATCATTTAAGGTACACAATTAGACCTTGTACCTTTAAAGCTTTACTCTTAAAGTCATACCACATGATCTTTCCTAGGTAAAGGATACATACTAAAGTTACAGACGATGCGCCTTTAAATTGTACAACTTTAAGAACAACATTGAAAAGCACCTTTATTTCTTATGGAACTATAGTATAAGTGTTGTGCAATTATTACCGTGCTGTTATCTTGTTCTTCCATCCCTTGTTGTCTTGAATACACCAAACATAATACATGAGTTAATGATCTAAATATAATACTGTAATTATTGAGTATTTCCCATCAGCACCAACACCCTCGTGAGATTTCACACTGTAACTGGTTTATGTTACTACTACATGAAATAATCCCACTACATCACACTACACCGTTCAGTCGAGTCATTAGAAGCTTCTTTAAATGAAGTTCTTCTTCATTTCTTCTTTAAATCTGACCGACGACGTATTGTTTGTTTTTCGGTATTCAAATATTAGAGGAGCTGTATAGAGGTATTACATCCATACAGCAATTAACCATTAATACAGGGTATTACAGTTAGATATAGGTATAGGTATATATAACTATTAAGACTTTTATATCACGTTTAAGGATTGAGATGTTAACCTTTTGAGTTACAGTTCCGTTAATATTGTAGTGTAAAATATTTGATCATTTATGGTATGACAAATAATGATCTCAAAAATCCTAATGTCCCTTTGTGTTTATTTAATCCTACAGTAAAGACACATACAGACATAGAGTTGTTTTGCTTCGGCTACTTCCTGTTCAGGGTCACTGCAGCGGATCTGCATATTTGATAGAGCACAGGTTTAACACCAGAAGACCTTCTTAAAACAACCCTCTCATTTTATCCAGGCTTGGGGTCGGCACTGAGAGTTAACCGCTCAGTGGCTGGGAATCGAACCCGGACCGCCGCAGAGAGAGCATCGTAGGATCCTGCCGCTGGATCACCAGGAACTAGACACAGCCATACAGTACAAGTTACATAACTACTGCATGACTGAACAATTAGGCACACAGTGCTGCCCTAATACTGTGTTTCAGCTGTGAAGACTCTTATAATGCAAAGTAGACTTTTATAATCCACAATGCTTATCAAGTTGATCAAAGTTTGGTACGAAATACCACAGCAGGGAGAACAGAGTGCAGAATGAAACTTTTGACCTGTCATTTCAGTCTGAAGCTGAGGGCTTTGTGTTCTCTAAGTGGATCACAGGGAGTCTTTGGGAGTTGAGGGATCTCTGTGTGCCTGTACAATGAGGGAGGTGAAGAACAGACTGTTATTAGGCGCTGATTACCGAGTGGTTATGGAGCTGTTCTCATTAGAAAGGAGGAGCTCATAGTCATTAGAATAATGCCCTCCTTTTCTCTCCAGAGAAATCAGTATGTCATCAGAGGAGAATTTTCTGTGGAGTCAGTTGGGAGTAGGGATTCGGATGGAGGGATGACAGGGTTCTTTGAATGTGAAACAAAATTATAGATGAGAAACAGTAAGCCTGTTCTTATTGACATTTCCTGCCTCCTTCTTGCTCGGTCTTGCCTTCGTTCTCTCCGTGCTCATTTTTTTTTTATCTCACCTGCTTCAAGATTTCGGTGCCTTAATCCTTGTCAACCAATTTTGTCCTTCTGTGTAATTATCAGTACAGACTTGTCCGTGTAAGAATGAAAAACCTTCAGGATGTGCTTTATAAGGACAATATTTCATGATTATTTGGATGTGATACGGAGGATTTTCCTATAGCACCGTGTGCCAACATGATCTTATAACACAACGACATGATCTTATAACACAACAATTTCCCGACTATTACAATTCATAAAAAACAGCATAGTGTTGGATTTAATGTTGCAGTTCATTGATGTTACCTCTTGTCTTATCAGATATTCAGTTCAGTTTTGTGTTTGTTTGTTTGTTTAGCATTTTTAACAATGACACAAAGCAGCTTCACAGAAAAATAATATTCTAGAAAATAGTCCTTGGTCCTGAAGACTTTTAAAAACGGCTGTGATGTTACATTTATTCAATGTATTTATGAAATATATTGTCATTTTGTTACAGAATCCAGTCCTCAGTGACTGTTCTCACTTTAACATTTACAGCATTTGGCAGACGGCATCATCCCAAGTGACTTATATCACATTTTTATACAACTGTGCAATTGAGGGTTAAGGGCACAGAGACTCAGCTTTAGCAGATTGGTACAGTATTTGTACTCACAAACCTTCCAATCATTAGTCTAACATATTAGCTACTAAGCTACCACATCTAGCTTTAAGTGTTTACAGCTCCTTCATGATTTCATGATTTTGTACAAAATCAAACAAAACTAAAAAATCAAACTCAAGCAAACTTCATGATATTCAAGAAAACTTCAGATTTTTCAAAATGACCTCAGATTTTCAGCAGGATTGGGCCGAGACACGTCATGTGATGTCATCACATGCAAATTCAGCCAAAGTCCTCCTCCACTCGTGTCAAACAATTTCAAAATTTGAAGTAATTTTCTGCCAAAAATTAAGAAAAAAACCAAAAATTTTACGGAATTTAAAAAACGAACTGCGGCGAAATCAACGATTTTTGGCCACAACAATCAGAAAAACCCTCTGAAATCATAGAGAGACTGACATGACACACATTACTGTAGGTTCAGTGAGGTGTCTTGGTGCTACACTGTGTAAAATATTGTGTTATACTCATACATTGAAATGATTGGCCTACATTGTGTCTCCTGTGCTTCTGTCAAAACGAGTTCCTCTATTCAAATACTAATTAAAATGTATTCAATATTTACTCACTGAAGTGCAACAATCCCTGCTCAGATCACCGTGGAAACAAGCTAATTTTAGTAAATGAGATTTGTTTCTTGATAGAGGAAAAGCAGACCGTCAGTGAGGGTCAGAAGAAGTGACGAAAACTCATCATTTTCTTAGCTTTTTAGCCTGGTTGTTGCTCAACTGTTAGAAAGTGGTAGACTTTACATTAAGAAAAACAAATTACTTGCTAAATGTATTGGCCTAAGATTACATTTCAAGATTACAATTAAATTATTGGCATCCGTCATCAAAACTCTTATTTAACTAGAATAAAATAAAATTATACAGTACAATCATTACAGTAATAAAAAAAGAATTCCAATTTATCCTTGTATTAAAAAAAATCTAATTTCAGGTCTCGTCTCATCTCATCTATCATCTCAGTAGAACTATATATTTTATATGTATATATATATATATATAAAAATATAGAAGAAGCCGCTAAATCTATACAAGATGTCGAAACCCTTCTCTAACTACATTAATATACAAACCTCATGCGTGTGCATGTGTTCTACTTAAAACCCATAAATCATTGCCGTGATTTAATATTGATTCTTTGCTGGTGGGATATCAGGATGAGCAGAATCAGCAGATAGTGTCTGGAGGAAGTCGTGTGAGAATAGGAATGTAAATGAAACCAGTATTGCACAGTCCAGGACAGCGAAGTGTTTTAAAATCATTTTCACAGTCAAATGAGCAAAAATAAGTGGATCTGGAAAGGAAGAAAACAAAAAAACTGGTAGGTAATTCACCTGATTGTGTTCTCGGTCAAAAATCAATAGACACCAAGAATATTACAGTTATTCATAAAGAGAAATGTGGAGGTTCACAAATGATTAGAAAGCTGCGACTTGTAGTAGATCATGCGTGTAGCAGGTTTGTTGAGTTATTAATGGAAAAATCACTACACATAGGATTTCCTCACGTATTCTGACCACAATAGTTGTTTTTTGTGTTTCAAGTGTTTCAGCATTTTTGCAGTATGACGCTACTCCATCGTGATCGTCTGTGAGCTCGTGTATGGGAAAGAGGGCAGAGAGCTCGTTCCTCTAAATGAGATGTGACATGGTCAGAAGCCTCCGTGTGTCTCTGAGCACACCAAGCACATGTTAGCGTCATGTCACCCTCCTGGGTAGGTACAGTAGCTGATACGGAGAGACGGCTAATGGGTGGAAACTGGCAGGTGATCGCATGGGGAGAAGATAGGTGGGCAATTTGATTCTCAGCACACCTGGCAGTTACCAGAGATGAAATAAATCCAGTTACTTTACTGTTCTGGATTTGAGAACCCAGTTTATTTTTTACCCCTTGTTGGGTAACTTCTTTTTGAAGTTACCCAACACACCGGTGAGAGTAGGAGAACAGAGAAAAAGCCATAATCACAGTTGTTGTGACTCAGTTCATGTCTCCTCATGGTAGTCTGTGGAAGTGTCACTCCCATAGGAGCAATAGCTTTATTGCCTTTTATGGCTTGTTTCTCTCCCACTTGACATGCGTTATAAGATGGCTCGGTGCGTTCGGATGAACTGCCTACTTTCCTTTAGTTTTAAGGTAGTGTGATTTTTCTCCCACTCAGTGACCTTTGATGCTCACAGCTGAGCAACATCCATAATGTTTTTATAGGACATGTTTATTTGCTGAGCTCTGTTTTGAATGGCTTCCTTCTCAGTTCTCTCGCTGCTTGTTTGCTTTATAATTTACAGACTGTTTTTTGAATCTCCTCAATTCATTGTCTCTTCCTGTTTCGTCCTCTTTTTTTTTTCTTATTCCATCTTATCTCCCCTCCATCTTCTTTTCTCCTCAGTGCGCTAGCATTAACCATGGTTTGACTCATCCAGTCTTGCGTCTTTCTGGGATTTTGAAGGCATTGAGTCAGAAAGAAGAGAAGAAGGACCGAGTTCCGGCTCTCGCTGCCAAACGAAGAGCTCGTTTGGCCCACGTCCATTTTAAGGAGAAGCGGCAGTCTGATCACGTCCACCTCCACAAGTGTCTTCATTCTCTTCTTCCAATGTAGCGTGGCTAAACATAGCACCCTGCCAGAAACTCATTGTAGGCGTTTTTTTAAATGTCAGTAAAAATTTGATTTGTCCTTTGACGCATCTGTTGCTCAGTGACAAGCCTGGAAGCACTGCTGTTGTCGCCGTGCGTGCTTTTTTTATCCGTCAATTAAATTGTGGAGAAGTGTCCAATTTCAATCAAGCTTAGTAAATAATAAGAATCTCTCATTCTCGTTCCTGTTGCTTTTATTCTGTTGTAACACTTTCTTTGCTATGTGAAGGCTCTATAACTTGTGTGCCCATTAAAGGCTTCCTGGATTTTTCCCACCTGTTCTTTTTTTCATTCAGATGTTTTTTCCTGCATTTCCACACACTGGAAAAAAGGTGGTTGGCAATTTCAGAGGTCTGATTTGTTAGGGAGCTTTAAGCAGGTTTGCACACATGCAGCACACACTTTGCTCTAAATAACCGTCTGGCTGTCAACAGCCACTGCTGGCGTAAATGCTTTTGCAGAGCAGGAAACGGTCACGTCAGCATCACTGCACTGGCTAACCTACTTTATAGATAATAGCGGCTGGGAGAATTTCTGAGGCTGAGAGAGAATGAGAGCGAATGTTTCTTCTCTGGCATCATCAAAATGAAAAGAGGATTCGTAAGAGCTCGTAGTCTTTAACAATGCTGAACACTGTATGCTTAACAAGCTGAAGGAATGTGAACGAGCGTGCAATGTCTTCTTCATAGACGCAACTAAAATTCAAATATTTATCTCCTACAAAGCGACGTGCCTCAAGCCAAAAGGCAAAAACGCCAAATATCAGAAGAGGCAATGAAAATTCATGAGATGTGGATTATTCTCTCTGCTCTCAGCAATGTCATTAAGAAATTGTGGAGACATTCAATGACTTTTTTTCAGACCTTGACTACTGTTATATGGAACAAAAAAATGCTTTCATTAGCGTTTTTCAGTTTAATATATTACAGGACAGACTCATGACAGACTCATCCACGCAGGTTCAGCTCGTGCTGCACATACTGTATTAGCTGACGTTGTATTACAGGATGTTTTGTTTATGTATGTGGTAAATATTAGCTTTGTTATTACTGTTGATGGTCATTCTAGTTACGTCACTCGGAAGTAGTTTGGTATGGAGTTCTTTGTGTGTGCAGGCCGGGCTTTGATGAGGCTGACAGACAGGAAGCTGGAGAGGATGGGGATCATGCAGGAGAGCCAGAGACAGTACATCCTGCAACAAGTCCTACAGCTCCGTGTCAGAGAGGAGGTTCGCACCCTACAGCTTCTCACACAAGGTACCCCTAACACACACACACACACACACACACACAAAAGCATTTTCCCAACTTTGAGATATTAAATTATCTTATGTTTTAGCAGCTGAAATGACCTTTGACAACGTCTAGACAATTTGTACTAATTTCAAGCTTGACATTTTATTATTAATTTGTTGGCTGATATTTTTTCTTCGCTCCAGAAATAGGATTTTTGTGAATAGAAAAAGTAAAACAAACTAACTATAGGAAATATTATATACTGTGCATGATACAAGCTGTTATTTTTTGCTGAGTATACACTGGTACACTGGTCCAAAATTTGTGGACCCCTGATCATCACATTCATATGTGCTTATTGAGCATCCCAATCCACTCTTCTCTTCTCTTCTCTTCTCTTCTCTTCTCTTCTCTTCTCTTCTCTTCTGTGAAGGTTTTCCACTAGATGTTGGAGTGTCTGTGTGGATTTGTGTTCATTCAGCTACAAGAGCATTAGTGAGATCAGACACTGATGGTGTAAGAGTGAGGAGGTCTGGGGTTCAGTCAGTGTTCAGTGGGGTTGAGTCAGAGTCAGGGCTCAGTGCAGGACACTCGCGTTCTTCTACTCCAACCTTCTCACACCATGTCTTCATGGAGATCTGTGCTTTGTGTACAGGGTCGTTGTCATGATGGAACAGTGTTTGAGGTCCAGTGAAGAGAAATTGAAACAGTCTGGAAAAAAAAAGCCACATATGATATGAGATTTCCACAAACCTTTGGCCATATAGTGTATGTCAATGACTAATAGGCAATCAAACAGAGGTTTAGAGCAAATTGAATGAACCTCTGTGAAACTGGCATCACGTATAGTATCTGTTGGAACTGGGCTTGTATGGAATGGCACTTGTGCTGCTTTACTCTACAGTCTACATATCATGTTTAACCGTTTTTGTGTACAAAAAGCTTTGTGTTAGATTTTATTTTTTAGGTAATTCACTATGAATACACTGTGATATTAATCTCAGAATATTCCCTGGATATTATGTTCCCTGTGGCACATTTTCAAGGCACAAATCAGCACAAAATCTGCATAAAGAAATGGTACATACATTTGACTTCACCTTTCATTCCTGTATTCTTCATCAGTATTTTTTTTTAGTCTGTACAAAGTTCCACAAAAGAAGACATGGTAAAGATTATGTTATTTTATAGTATGATATAAACAAATTGTCACAGTATCACGTAACTGAAAGACGTTCGTTTCTATAAACTATACTGACCTTGAGCAAGACTACTCAGCTACTACATTTTTCCATCTTAAATCATTTTATTAAGTCCTCCAATGACTGCAGTGAAGCTCCTGAAGCTGGTAACATGACCAAAATAAATATGACCGTGTAAAAAAGAGGTCAAATCTTATTTCAAATGAACCCGGTACTCAGAGTGTTCCTCAAGCACAGTACAGTTATTAGAAGACATTCAACACAAGGAGAAGGAGAAGAGCTCTGAACTATTTAGAAAGGTTCGGACTTGCTAGAATAGATGGGCGAGACTTTGCCACAGGCTGTGCAGAGTGCCATTTATATCACCATTGAGTAAATGAGCTGCAGGTGAGTCAAATGAACCAAGTAACCATGGAAACAGTTCAGATTTCTGGCTACAGGAAGATTCGCTTATAAGTGTGTATGTCGATTTGATACCAAAGCTATGTCTCAAATAGCATACAGTGTTAGTGTGGAAAATTCAGGCATGTGTGGAAATTTAAACGGCTGAAGCATCGTGTAAGAACAGTAAAGGGTTTAAATTTGTCGTTAATGTACAGCGTGGGATTTAAGCGAAATTTGTCAAGGTTAAGCTAAATACAATTCCTTCCTTAGAAATGACATGACCGGCTATAACAGTTACTTTTTAATGCTTAACCGTTCATGGCTGGAAATAAGACTTGTTCATTTAAATTCATTCTGTTTTGTCTTGTACTTGCAGCATCACTAGCATCACAGACTGCGAACAAAAAAGACATCGGGTTCGAACTCGCTTCTACGTCTCTGTCGTCTTTGAGCATTGTTATTTTATTGAGGTTTTGAACAAACTACGTTGTCATTTTACTAAACAGACATAAAAGGATAAGTGAATAGTAATAAGTCTCAAACTCTAGAAGTCTGTGAAAACTCGTTTCTATCTTGCGTTCAGTAATTTACATGAATCTGTTTGATATTCTGCTCTAAAGCAGTGATGGATCATGTTTTTGTTGTTGTTGTTGTTGTTGTTTTTTTTTAAAAGAAATACTTGGTGAATTATGGCTACGTTGTTAATTTGTCAATTTCTTGTAGTAAAAACATCACTTCAAAAAACACATATACTACATAGTCAAGTACATAGTGTGTGATCTGGTCTAGTATGTGTTTATGTTCTAGCTCAGTATGAGGATGCACATCACACCAGTACAGAGATGTCCTAAATCCACAGAGACAGTTGTAATGATGTTGTAATAAAGAGACAAACTACCTCATCATTACAACAAGACTCTGTGTGTGTCACAATCAGCTCTGTATCTCCCCAGGTACTGAATCAATATATATCATGTACACAAGTAGGAGCACTGTAAGGATTCTAAGCTCTGTACACTTTGGGACAATGATGATTTCAATATTCTACCTTCCTCATCATTCACTGTGAAAATGTGTAAAATATTTAAGTTTTATACGCCATAGAAATTTGTTAGCAAATTTCTACGCTAACTAGCCAGACTGTCTTTACTAAAACAATGCAACAATGTAAAAATGTATCTTAGAGAGAGAGACAGAGCGAAAGAGAGAGCGAGAGAGAGAGAGAGAGAGAGAGCATAAAATGTCTGACTCCCCGACCTGTGTCCTGACTAGTGAACTATGGATCAGATTGAGATGTAGCCAATGTCAGTCTGTATAATTTGATGTGATTAGATAAATGCTGAGCTTCCTTCATTCCTTTATTCATTCATTCATTCATTCATTCATTCATTTATCCTAGAACACCAGTCAGTCTCTCTCTCTCTCTCTCTCTCTCTCTCTCTCTCTCTCTCTCTCTCTCTCTCTCTTTCGCTCTGTCTCTCTCTCTAAGATACATTTTTACATTGTTGCATTGTTTTAGTAAAGACAGTCTGGCTAGTTAGCGTAACTACTTTATTCTCTCACTCTCTCTCTCTCTCTCTCTCTCTCTCTCTCTCTCTCTCTTTCTCTCTCTCTCTCTCAGATGCATTTTTACATTGTTGCATTGTTTTAGTAAAGACAGTCTGGCTAGTTAGCGTAACTACTTTATTCTCTCTTCCCCAATCAACTTTGAGCCATTACGCTGTTTCCACAGAATCATACGGCCGGACAGCAATTAACCTTTACGGCTCATTGGTCCTTAGAAGGAAAATAATTAGATTCTGGTTCAGTGAAAGCTAGTGAGGATGATTGGAACGTAATGGCTTTATCAGTTACAGTCAGCCAAGCAGCAGCAGCAGCAGCAGCCCCTTATTGTTCACGGCTCACGTAGCAGACTGCTGGGCAGAAAGAACGGATTCTCTGTTGTCCTTCACGTCACTTCTGTCTTCACTAGCGCTGACCTAGCTTGAGTTCGTGCAGCCGCTAATGCAGATCAGAATGCCATCATCGAGCCCCCGACTAAGAATAGCAGTCTCCTACCATTTCCAAAGTACCTTCAATGAGGCAGATTAATTGAATTATCTTTGCTTGTCTGAAATCTTCCTCCAGCAGCTACCACCATCATCTTCAGCCAGACACATGTCCAGGACTCTGCAGGAACTTTTGTTTGATCTAAAAAAAAAAAAATTCAAATTTGATATAAACATCGCCCGAATGATGCACGACCTGCCCCAAGAAAAGGGTTTTTGTATATATTTATGTTCTTTATAACACTTTATACCACTCCAACAAATAACATCTAAACATTGAAAGTAAATAACATGTTATGAGCATGAACACCATGTGGCCATTAGTCTGGCAGAGCAGATGGCATGGATCACAGCGGTTCAGCTGTGCATCAGACTTATGGAAACTGCTTGGCTTTGATGCACATACTTTTCGTTAGTGTTTTATATTTTACCTTCAGATCTGTATCCATGACAACATCAACTGATTATCCACTTCAAGGCCCTTCGATGTGGGCTTATGGAAATAAAGCTTCTTTTTAAGCATTTATTTATTAAACAAATCCAAGCTACAGCCTGCATAAGAAGCGAAGACGACGTGAGACACGCGTTTTCGTATCTTTAAATCGTGTCTATTTTGGTTGTCACACTTGCTGAGGTCCGAACCTGAGTGTGATTGTTTCCAGCTCCCCCACAGCCTTGCTCTGGTTTTAGACTCACTTGATTCTCCTGAACTCCAGAGTCTTCGAATTTATTTTACATCACCACAAACGCTCGTGGAGAACACAACTCGTACGACTCATGATTTTGGAGCTATTATGCACAGTAAGGCTTCTCACCTCTTCTGTGTCCCTTATTATTCTCCTGTTACTCCTGCCGCATGTACATTGTGGAAAATAACAATGTCATCGGCTAAAACACACACGCAGGTTACTTTACTTCCTGATCCGAGTACGAGTAGCGTTGAACGTTCACAGGAAACTCACACCACTTCCTAGACCTAATCTCATTTTGGGTACCATGCTGCTCTTTTCAGTCCACATGACAACTTTCCCATTATCAGTTACTCAAGTGAACCATGGTTTGTTTCAGACTAAACTGCCAGTGTTAAAGTCTCCTCCTACCCAGATGTTCCTGTTGCAAATACACTCTAGTCAGAATTTTATTTCGTGGCACGTGTTACATTTCACCTCATGCGTCAAGCGAATGTCAAGTCAAGCTGCTATAGCGAAAAAGCTAATCGATGAATCTATCAAAATAATTGATTTTTTTTCCTTTCTGCTTGAAAGTTACCATCCAGCTACTGTAGCTACTCTCAGAGAAAAGACATATCGAGCTAAAGTACCAGAGGTTTAATGTAGGAGGAAAACAAGAAGAATACATTTTTTTTAATATTATTTAAATCATGAAGAGTTTTTACTATTACAGTATTTATATGGTCAGATCAGGTCTGAAGTAATTCAGTAATAAATTCCTGCCATCAAAGCGGTTTCTAATTTCTGGAATCAACCCTGAATGCATCGTATAGAGAACGTTAAGTTAAGTGCTTTATATGATAATCTTCATATACTGATATCAGATCTGTGGAGTTTAGCAAGGTCATCTGTGCTAAATTACACTGCATAGCAATCATCAGCACACACCAGAAAAGCTCATTATTCACACACACACACACACACACACACACACACACACACACACCACACACACACACACACACACACACACACACAGTGTTACTGAGTGGCACCAATGCAAAAAATGGCAGATAGGCTCCAAAAGCTTTTAAAATAGAGAGCAGAGAAAGCAGTGCTTTAAAGTGATTTACACTAATCATCATAAAACTTTCAACTCTTTAAAATACGTAGCTTCCAGATGTGCAAAATGCCTACAGGCCTTAAAGTGGTGCCTGACCTTATAAACATGTCTGAATGCTTAAAAAAATGTTAGGATTTTTTTATTTTCTCTGTGCTGTTTCTCATGCACTGAAGGTCTTCAGGGCTTTTATTTATCTTTGTAGTGAAGTGGGAGCGTTCTTGAGCATTGTTGCAAAACTATATTGAGCATTATAGAAAGCTTTGGGGTTTGATGTGGTTGTCTTTGATTAAGTCTAAGTGTACGTCACAGCTGTAAAATCAGCTGTAGAATGTTTTAATGGACGGGAACAGTGCAGTCTGTGATCAGCAGATGTAGCAGGAACGTCCATTCTGGCTTTCAGACGTAGATTTACAGCCTTATACCGACAGTCCTAACATTCAGGAAGTAGCGAGTGTCAAACTATATATACTTACAACATGTGCTCTATATGTTCAGCCGTACGCTTTGTGATTTTCAGGCATCCTGTGCTTTCATGGCACCTACTTTAGCAAAGCTAGCAGCATGCGATAGCCAGGCGGAAAGTTTCTGTCTATATATAACTGTATGCTTGCTATAGCAAAAGCAGTCTATCTTATATGGTTGTTTATTATAATTCTGTGTGTTTGTGTGTGTGCGTGTGAAAGCTATGGGGATGTGAAGTGGAATCAGCCTGCTTTGCTCTAGGGGTCAGGAAAGAAAGAAAAGCTGATTGGTGTTATTATCTGCCAAAGCCTAAGGCTCCGTACTGGGAAACTCTTCCTGCGTCCTCCAGAAGGTCAAATTCATTTTTTTTTTTAATTGCCTTCCTAGACTTTCCCAACAGAGACACTATCTCAGTCTTGGGGTTTGGAAAGCTGTGATTATGTCTTGCCAATGAGAAAAAAATGATCTAGGCAGAATAGTATGTACAGTAGTATGGTGGCTCTAAGAAGACATATTGCGTATAATAAAGTCCTCTTGCTCGAGACACGCATTTATCAGGAGTCCGATCTGTCCGTGTTCAACCGTGTGAGATCACAGGTTAGGCAGGTGCACTGACTCGTGACAGGGGACTCGTTAAAGGTGGTGTGAGTCGAGGTGTAATACTCACGCTGCTTACAGAAGGTTCCAGTTTGTGAGGAATTAAATCTGACATGACGTCTAGCGCAAGTGCAGAGTCCCTGCAGTAAATCAGCATCACGTGGGGTGTAATGCTGAATAATAATTACCGTGCTTGAAAAACAGAGGGTTTTTTCTGGTTTGGAAACGCTTCAGGACACTAAAGCTGTACATTGTACAAATCTGAGTAACGCAACGTTCCGTGTGAAAATCTGGTATGTCAAAGTAAATGCATCAAATTTAAAAATAATGTTGGCGTATAGAATGGAGCCTGACATGGTCAGAGATGTGTATGTATTTTCAGAAATTTTCTTATTCCCTTCCACCCACTTCAGACTAAAATACCCCGGACATGAGGAGGTGAGTGCTCTTCATTTCCTTCTATAAACTGTGTGTTCTTTGTTAGTCACAGATGGCTAATCTTAGTTCTGCCACTTTGGGCTTTCTCTTTCTCCGGTCTATGGCATGTGGACAGACGATGCAAGGGTCACTTTCATCCAGGAGATATGTCTGTGTGTGTGTGTGTAACTGTGTGTGACTGTGTGTGTGTGTGTGTGTGTGTGTGTGTGTGTGTGTGTGTGTGTGTGTGTGTAAGAGGTGGGCTCTCAAGGACCGTAAGCTCTCTAAGCAGGAACGGTGAACCACGAAAGCCATGTGCACACGGATCGCAGAGAGTCTTTAAGCTTGCTAGAGATAAGAATAACGCTGAGACAGAATGGGTTTGCACACAGAGGTCGCAGAGATGCAGGAATACACACAAACACACACACACACATAAACACACATAAACACACACGAATATAGGGCAGGTGTATTGAAACAGCTCTAATAAAACCCAGCTTCAGGAGACTCCTAGATCCTGAAGGAAACGACCGCAGCAATAGTACGGTTTTAAAAAGTAACACAAATGTATTTATACTTATTAAACAAGAATAAACTTAAGCAGTCCTGCCAGGATTCTGTGATTTTGAAATTAACGCTTGAAATAAACTCTCCGACGTTCACAGGAGCTTAAGGTTTTTCAAAATGGCCGCACATTTTTTGCAGATTTCGATGCACAGTACAGATATCACAGTAATTATGGACTACTGGGAGTTTAAAAGAAGAATCCTGTGTTATCCTGTTTTATAGCATCCTATTTAATCCTATATTTAAAAAGAAAATGCACAAATAGCTTATTTAAAAAAAAATTAAGACATCAGTGCTAAAGTTTGCGCCCCCTTCCTTGATTTCTAGCTTGGTAAGTTTGTCCTTTCTGAAACAGAAACTTGAAAGTATAAAGTCTGCTGCAAAAATCCTTCTCAGAGGGACAACAATTGCTTTTTTTTTCTTTAAATGGTAGAACTTATAATGGATTATAATACCAGTGAAATGAATACTCTGTGTATTGACTAAAGGTTGTATGTTTATAGATAATTGGATTATAAAATAGGATTAATTTCTGTTTATTCATTTATTCAGGCCGTTATTCAGGAAATGTAGTAACAAAATAAGCAAATTTATCATTAATATTAAGGGGGCACGGTGGCTTAGTGGTTAGCACGTTTGCCTCACACTTCAAGGGTTGGGGGTTTGATTCCTGCCTCCGCCTTGTGTGTGTGGAGTTTGCATGTTCTCCCCGTGCCTCGGGGGTTTCCTCCGGGTACTCCGGTTTCCTCCCCCGGTCCAAAGACATGCATGGTAGGTTGATTGGCATCTCTGGAAAATTGTCCGTAGTGTGTGATTGCGTGAGTGAATGAGAGTGTGTGTGTGTGCCCTGCGATGGGTTGGCACTCCGTCCAGGGTGTATCCTGCCTTGATGCCCACTGACGCCTGAGATAGGCCCGTGATCCGAGGTAATTCGGATAAGCGGTAGAGAATGAGTGAGTGAGAACATTTATATTTAGATCTACAGAAATTTCTTTAACAAGTAAACAAGACATTTCTCTAACAGTAGATGTTATTCTATTAGATATGTTCTCTACCAGTACATCATAGAAAAAATAAATAATCATTTATTCTCGATTCTTTATGAGCTCTGTGGCGGAAAGTTAACAAAATCTGCAGCAGAGGTTACAGGTGTATAACGACTAACACTTTGTTATTGAACCAATTAGTTCAGTTCTGTTATATTTTAGTCACTGCTGCTTCCAGTAAATAACACCAGCTTGATTCATATTTTCGGATCATTTCTGAGTAAATAAGTTTCTTGTCATAAGTGATCTTGGAGGTTTTTTGTAATCCTGCATACAGGCCTTTTTCAGGTAGCCCTGTCTTTGTGCAAATCTATGTCCTTGAAAAAAATATATCATTCTGCATTACTAGTGGATGAAGGGTGTAATCTGAAATTGAAGAAATGCTATCTGACTGTCATTGTACCTGATTGTGACGTTCTCTTCAATCTGGTTTGAAGAGAAAATTGTACCAGAGCATAATGACAGCGCTCTCAAGGCTATCATAAGATCTCTTCCGCAGAACAAAAAGCATATTTCTTCATAAATTGAAGCTAATGGGATGTACAGAGTCTACCGACTATACGGAATAAGGAGAATTATAAATTATTTCTTCAATTTATCTGACCAACCTGGAATGAAAGAATGAGTGTCTCTGAGTGAAGGCAGTTTAGCAGATCAAATTAACAAGATAAAAGAAAGATGACCCGGAGAAGCAGTTGGACAAAAATACAGATTTTGGTATCATAGGAGTTCGTGCCAACGGATTCAGCGTTTTTCAGTTCGATTGTTAATGAGAGGTTACATCCCTCAAGCAAAACTCATCATGATTCAGATAAATGATCGCAAAGCTGTTTTCTACTGTGATCTACAGCATGTCTAGGACAACTCAGGAAAAATCAGAATATGAATGCTTCAAGTTAACTGACAGTCGAGCAAGTCATTATTTGAGGCATCAAGTAATTTGAGCGTCTGAAGAATCAGGAACAGAACGAAGGAGAATCTGAGGATTCGATTCAATCGAATTCGAATTTCATAATACACATAATACAAGCATAATACAAGAAGATTAATATTATATGAAGATTAATATAATACAAAGATTCAAGATTAATATTAGACTTATATTTAAATCTGTTTGTATTCATCGATAATGAACAAGCCGGAGGTGACTGAGGCGACAGTGGCGAGGAAAAACTCCCTTAGATGGAAGAGGAAGAAACCTTGAGAGGAACCTGAGACAAAAGGGAACCTCATCCTCATTTGGGCAACACTGGAGGATGTGATTATAAATATACAATCTGACAATTGTGTACTGATGAGGAGGTTGTTGTCCTCAAAGACCACATGACGTTTTGATCACCTCTTAGAGCTGAAGCTGTAGATGGTGCTCACAGGGTTGACCTCACCTCAATGAAGGTCTGATAAGGTGCCATCTACTCAAGGCACTTCATCGTAGACTTCTAGGTTTCCTGCTACTTCTTAAAGCTAATTTTGTATCAGCCAGCTCTGTTTTAACTTTGTCTTAGTTTTGTTGTAAATTACATGCTTAGAAAGTACAGCTGCGTTACAGCTCCATGGTTCGATCCTGGGCTCCGGATACTGTTGTGACATTTCATATGTTCTCATGTTGTACGTGTGGGTTTCCTAGAGGCTCCACAGAGTCCTCTGACAGGCATGTAGGTGGATCGGCTGCTCTAAAATGCCTCCAAGTGTGAAGGTGCGCGTGACAGGGTGTATACCTGTCTCGGGTCTAGCGTTCCTGGGAAAGGCTCTGGATCCACTGCCACCTTAAGGTTTGCAAGCTTGAAGGCCATCTCATGATACCATCTACACTATCAATAGACTGTGGACTGCATTATATAACTGAAAGGGTCTGAGATGGGTTTCCATGAAGGACATGTGGCCTTTTATGTTATATTCTTACTAGTTTCTTTCTGCGTGCCTAGACATCAAGTTGTGTATCTTAAGCTATTCAAAGAATATTATAAATAATGTGGTTTTTTAGAAGACTCTTATCTCATCTGTAAAATCTAAACTTGGGTTGATTATATATTCTTTTCATCCTTTTTTTCATCTGCAAGTGCAAGGAACTGCTATACTTAATACATTTATTGAGGTTTAAAAGTACATGGGTAAAAAATAAGAGAAAAGAATAGAAGAAGACTGTATAATTAACATAGATAGTATGACACCGACACCAACCATGATGAGACCCAACTTTCTGTAAAACTTAATAATGAGACCGGCTACATCAGCAGCTCCTTGTCTTATCAGAGAAGACTTTAATCTTTTCCTGGACCGATCATTAGACCATGTAGCCCTTAGGACAGTGACTCCTTCAAAGTCTACCCTAATTCTTAATCAAACACATAGAAGATCCAGGGCCACATGACATTTTCCCATGTTCACTGTTTCCAAAAGATGAAATTAAGTGCTTTGTCTAAATGTGCATAACTCTCAACCCAAACTCATTACTTCAGCCCTCAGATAGTAATAGTGATCATTAAAATAGTATACTGTGTGCACCAAGCTGCACACTGTCTGACCATCAAGCAATTACCATTATTTGACAAATGCCAACCCACAGGCCCACCCACAGGCCCACCCACAGGCCCACCCACAGGCCCACCCACAGGTCCACCCACAAGCCTGCCCATATCCTAGAGAAGACATTTAACCATACATGCTCAAAAAATTTGATTCTGACAATAAAACTACCAATTTAACTAACTAACTAGCTAGCTAGATAGCTAACTAACCTATATCATTCTTTTTTCTTTCTTTTTTTTCCTAATTTCAACATTTTTTTCTACAGGACATACAGTTTTGTTAACATATAGATTTGGGATTTTGAGTTTGTGGCTTTCTTGACCAAGCAAGCAATTGGATCTCTTTTAGATAATCACAAGATGATCAAGGAAGCATTTAATGAAGGATCATGAGGCTCACTGGAGCAGGTTATGACCCTGAACTTTCCTCATGAAACTATAGCTTTTAACTTTCTTTTGAATCCAGATTCCTTCTGAAGAGTGAAGGCTGTGTTTACACTGACAGCTAACCGCTAAGAGAATGTTCCCCCACAGAGCTCTTTCACCTTGTCCTGTCACCCTGATCAGACCAGCTTCATAAGAAACAGACTTTGGCTTGACAAAGTGCACTGATTTAAAAATGTATGTAATTCATCTACTAGACAAATAGACCTTTCCCTGTTGATGCTATTGGCTGATTTACGGAAAGCCTTTGACACATGAGAACAGCTATATATATATATACATATATATATATATATATATATATATATATATATATATATATATATATTTATTCTTTTTTTTTTTTTTTTTTTATTAAACAGTGGACTTTGGAGAGTTTCTAAAGCCCCAAAATGAAATTCTTTGAACTGAGTGAGTTGAAATACTGTCCATGCTTCCAGATGCTATTTTCAGTTCCTATAAACATTGGCATGAGCTCATTCAGACATTTCCTGATTGATTTTGCTCTTAGGAAGAAGACGTCACTACTCACTTTCCCTAGCATTCTGGAGTCCATTTCTATTCCTGGTATTTATTTATTTCAGTTTTTCGGTGTAGTCTAACACTTTATCAGCCTCAGGTAATACTGCATATTCAATTTATCCAAAACTGAAGAATATCGTTACCCACTTGCACCATTGTTAGGAAGTTGGGGTCAGAGCAATTGGGGTTAGCTGTTATACAGAGAGGGATAAGGGGATTGGTTAAAGGCCTTACAGAGGCAGCTTAGCAGTGGCATAGTATGAACTCACAACCTTCTGATCACCGCCTCGCATATACACAGCGATATACACAGCATTTCTGTTTCTATACCAGTCCACTGTACAAAGGGTCAGTCACTCACAGTTGAATGATTTATGGACTGTATTTCAGTCCAAATCTGTAGCCTTGTAATCGGTTCGAGACCTGCTTCATGAATTAGACACAAATGAGATGTGTTTAACTCTCTTTCTTTCTTTCTTTCTTTCTTTCTTTTTTCTTTCTTGATTTCTTTCTTGCTTTCTTTCTTGATTTCTTTAATTAGTCCTTTTTTCTTTCTTTCTCTCCACAGGTTTGAATATAACTTCAAAAACTCCTTTAATTTGCAAATGAAGTAATGCAGTAAATTTTCTCCACAGGACATACAGTTTTTATTAGGATTCAGGCTTATTATTGCACTCAGGCTTGAGTTTCAGAGTACGGAGCCTTGTTCATCAGGGTTGAATACGCAGCATAGTCCATTAAAAAGACATCATCCTGGTTCCACTCTGTCTGCCCCCCACCTCAGCACCCTATACAACACTGGCACTAATGCAGAATCCCTGCTCATACCATGCCCTTTCTCACACACACACACACACACACACACACTCACACACACACATACACACACACTCTCTCTCTCACACACACACACACTCTCACTCACACACACATGCACAAAAGGCCTGCTAGTGAAAAGGCTTCTGTCGCACATTCTTTAACACTTTAAGTTCTTGAGTGCAAATATTTACATAAATTTCAACATTTTTTAATATTTGGTCTGTCCCCCTTTTTCGCTTTAATGGTCATGTTAAATCAGATTCATTGGCATCTCAGTTGAACAGGTTCTTGAAAGGAAGGGGCTATTGGAAAATCTGACCTTTTGTTTAGGACACACGGTCAATATCGCACATATCATTGCATTTAAATACTGAGCTAGAAAAAAATTTATTAATCTAAATTAAAAAAATCAATGTGATCACGGACTATTGGAACCTTGTGTGTTTATTTATGTGCGTGCGTGTGTGTTCTTGTCAATATACTATATAGCCTTTATTCAGCCGGAGCTCGGACTGTCAGTCAGACATTTGATAAGTTCACATTGTTGTAGTAACAAAATCAAAACTACAAACTAATCGTAAGAACTTCTTGCCAGTTATGTCAGGCTGGGTTTTCTTTAATATATGTAGAAATATTACAACCTGCACAAAACTGCTGGCTAGTCGTCCCCCACACACACAGACACACACACACACACATTAATTGATGGACTACAGTATATGAATGACCTTCTCATGCACATTTTAGCAATGTGGTATAATTCAGTTAGTCTCTGAGCAAAAAGATCTGTTGTAGTCAGTTTGATTTTATTTGTCTAGCACTTTTCATAATGACACAAAGCAGCTTTACAGGAATATAGAAATTCAGGAAATATATTATAGATTTTGAATTTAAGTGTATACCTAATGAGCAAGCCAGTGACAATGTTGGCAAAGAAAAAGTCCCTGAGACAATACGAGGAAGAAACCAGAAGAGACCCAAAACTGTGTATTATATAGTCAAAAAAATCTTTTAGTTATATCATGAAGTCTGTTTTGTTATGATCAAATATTCACTCATGGAGACAAAACCATGTACCATTCCAAAGGCATCTTTATCGTTTCTCAGTGGCTCCATCCACAGCAATCCCATATATCTCCAGCATTTCCGTGTGGTGCAGCCTCCGTGTAATGAGACTCCAAGTAGAAGTAGGTCATCAGAACATCCACGTCTAAATACTGTGTTGATCCAATTCAAATATAATATAACATTCTCTATCCTAGAACAGATATTAGTAAAGCTGTTCAGCAGCACTAGCCAGTGAAAACCCTGACCTTGTCTGGACCAGAGAGGGAAAAATATCACATGCTGCACTTGATGCTGCCAAGTGTAACACCTGGTGAACCTTCAGCTATAAACGTGATGGTAATTTGAGCATATTGACCCCTTAAACGTGCAGTAAAGCTTTTTTCAACAAACTTATTATTATACAGCATTTTGTCCTTATAGTTATACATTCTCAACCAACTGAGCACAATTTTCTCTTTTATGTAGCAGCCTAATTGTGGCTTTTCATTGCATCGCTGAAAGTGCACACACCAGTCTCTCTCTCTCTCTCTCTCTGTCTCTCTCTCTCTCTCTCTCTCTTTCTCTCTGTCTCTCTCTCTCTCTCTGTCTGTCTCTCTCTCTCTCTGTCTCTCTCTCTCTGTCTGTCTCTCTCTCTCTCTGTCTCTCTCTATCTCTCTCTCTCTCTCTCTCTCTCTCTCTCTCTCTCTCTCTTTCTTTCTTTCTCTCTCTCTCTCCCTCTCTGTGTCTGACTCTCTCTCTCTCTCTCTCTCTCTCTGTCTCTCTATCTTTCTTTCTTTCTTTCTCTCTCTCTCTCTCTCTCTCTCTCTCTCTCTCTCTCTCTCTCTCTCTCTCTCTCTCTCTCTCTCTCTCCCTACCCTTCCCTCTCACTTTCTGTCTTGCTTTCTTGTACTCTTCTCTAAATCCTGCAGACTTTTCAAACACTAATAAACAATCTAACAATCCATCATTAAACATAATTGGTGCTACTGCATATTTCATGTTTAATTGCTTGTCCAAATGTTCCCTTTCTTTGCTCTGTGGGTGAGCTTGATGGAAAAAGATTATTGTCTGCAGTCTTGCCGTGTGGACAGACCCAAACACCTGTGATCATATGATCTCTCTTCTCATTATCTGCATGGAAAACCGACTGTAATTAGAGAGATTTAGTCTGGATTATGAGGCAACCATAATTGTCTGTGCAGATCTGGAAAAAAGAGACCTTTATAATGTACATGGACGCCACAGTGTGTGTTTTTGTCTATATTGAGCTCAGTCAGTTTTCAGTTTGTTTCCGCTCGATGTTTTGGTTATACATTTTGGCCTTCTTGATGCTGATATAACAGAGGATACTATAGATAGTTTTAATAATGATTTGTGTACTGGGATTAGTCAAGACCAACCTCAAGCACTCCACATCCAATAACATCCCAAAAAAATATTCAAATTATTAATATAACAATTACATAAAAAAAAAAAAAAAAAATAAAAATAATAATAATAATATATATATATATATATATTTGTTTGTTTAATTATTTAATTAATTTAACTCTTTTACAGGGTAACTCAATTAGTGGTTAGCACGTTAGCCTCACACCTCCAGGGTTGGGGGTTCGATTCCCGCCTCCGCCTTGTGTGTGTGGAGTTTGCATGTTCTCCCTGTGCCTCGGGGGTTTCCTCCGGGTACTCCGGTTTCCTCCCCCGGTACAAAGACATGCATGGTAGGTTGATTGGCATCTCTGGAAAATTGTCCGTAGTGTGAGAGTGTGTGAGTGAATGAGTGTGTGTGTGCCCTGCGATGGGTTGGCACTCCGTCCAGGGTGTATCCTGCCTTGATGCCCGATGACGCCTGAGATAGGCACAGGCTCCCCGTGACCCGAGGTAGTTCGGATAAGCGGTAGAAAATGAGTGAGAGAGAGAGAGAAACTCTTTTACACATCCAAGTCCATTGATTGAACTGCCGTATGCAACAAAACACAATTATCTAAGCATCACAGCAAACATGCTGTGCTTCAGCTGACATTTTTCCCTTAACCAGTGGTCCAGTAGCAAACATTCCAGTTATGCTATTGTTAGACATTAAACACTGATGCTATATCACTGGTCATATTACTTGAGGCATGTCTATCAGTAGTGTTATTAGAAGTTTTAATTGGGTTAATCAAATAACAAATCGAGCGTTAATATTGATTTAAGCACATTTTCTTTGTTGACATTCACAGTGGTGTATTTAGTTTATATCTACACTTCCAGGTGGTAGCAAATGAACCACAATTAGATCCCTCAGGTTCTTACAGTTCCTGTTCTGAGCTGGTTTGCACTTGAGCCAATTTGCATTTTTCAACCTGAAGAGAAAACCACTCAAGGACTCTTGTATATTCAGGTAGAATTTAACAGATTTTTTTGGCCTAAGCAGTTTATATAGCGTTTTGTCTTGAATAACACAACTGGCTTGCTTGCTCGCTCACGTATCCAGACTCTAGTGGAAGTGGTAGATCAAGCGTTTACGGCTCTGGGTTGTTGGTTGGAAGATCAGGGTTCAAGCCCCAGCACCAATAAGCTGTTATTTTTGCTTTGTGCTGTATCATGGCTGACCCCACACTCTTAAGGCCATCTTTCATATGTAAAGAAATAATTTCACTATGCTGTAATGTATCTGTGACTAAATAAAGCTGCCTTCTCTTGATACTTTTTAAATGACAAGGTGGATATACAGTGCAGATGTTAAACACCTTCATGATGCCATTGATTTGTTTTGCAGCATTGTGGGTGGGAATGTGCAGTCGCCTAAGCAGGACTGTTTATTCATGCAGTGGTAGTTCGAAGCCGGTATTTAGAGATGAAAGGATGTTTGGCAGGTGTGATGCAAAAGTGTCACTAAAGCTCTTTAACCCTTTTTATCAGAACACAAAGTTCTGGTTCCACCAGAGGAAAGGGAATCAACCTATTGGACATTTTCACTCAGTGTAAATAAATGGTCTGATAAAAGTCAAGACTCTGTTTGCTTTCAGTGTGTGACGTGTGTTTTTCCCTCTGTTGATAACCTTACACAGAATTTTAGTGGTCGAAGATAAACAGATAAACAAATATTAAATGAAGAAAGACTTGGGACTTCTTAAATATTCTATATTTTAAAAATATTGCCCCTGGTAGACTAGGTATAAACAGAAATACTGAATATGAAAAACTACAAATTCTCAAAGCCCTGAGTGTCTACTTTAATATGAGACATTAATCACCACCGTGGAGTGGGACATGAAACACAATGATAACCATTCTCAAAAAAAAAACTGGATGAATTTCTATTAAAAAAAAAATAATAAAAAAAATAAATAAAATGATGTTAAATTTCAACTTTGTGTTGTAACTTGAGCAGTTTTATTGTTTGGGAAAGAAGTAGCCACAGTTTTCTCCTTCTTATTGTTATTCACCCTGTAATGTTATTTTGCTTGTTCATTAATTAATGAATGAATCTAACCCTAACCTCAATTTTAGTACAATTTTGTTATTGAACAAAGAAATATATATTTTTATATAGTGTATATAGTTTGTTTGTTTATTTGTTTGGTCGGTTGGTTGTTCATTAATGTGTGTGTGTGTCTGTATGTCTGTGCGTCTGAGTGTGTGTGTGTGTGTGAGTAAGTGTGTGTCTGAGTGTGTGTGTGTGTGTGTGTGTGTGTGTGTGTGTGTGAGTGAAAGTGTGTGTGTGAGTGTGTGTGTGTGTGTGTGTGTGTGTGTGTGTGTGTGTGTGTTTGTGGCCTAATATGCCCAAGTTATATTTTTCACAGAGACAGTTCTTAGGACTTTTGGGAGGTTGGGTTTCATAGTAACAATGTGGAAGATTTACAGCTAGTTCATTGAAAGCAAGTTCTGATGACTGAATTTTTTTGCATGGAGTATACTGTACACACACACACACACACACACACACACACACACACACACACACACGCACACACACACACACACATTCTGAGATGCTTTTCTGCTCAGCATAGCTTTACAGAGCACTTATCTGAGATATCACAGCCTTCCTGTCAGCCCAATCCAGTCTGTTGTGTACTCTGACCTCTCTCATCCATAAGGCTTTTCCACCCACAGTACATCCTGCTGCTCACTGGATGTTTTTGTTGTTGTTTTTCATTATCCTCTAACATTATTGACTGTAGTGTCTGCATACAAATCCCAGGTAATTTTCTGAAAATACTCAACTATCACAACTGGCACCGTGCCATAATCCCATTTCCCCTCATTCTCATGTATGATGTTTGTGAACATTAACTGTAGCACTTGAGGTGTATCTGTATGATTTTTTTATACACTGCGCCGCTGCGACATGATTGGATAATTGCATGTACTGTATGAGCAGGGTTAAAGGTGTTTCTGTGTAATTTGGCTGGTAAGTATATATATTGTGTAAATAAGACATATTTGTCTAGGTAGTGATTAGCACACAGAGGTTAAGGTAACCTGGAGATGTAATCAGCCCCTATTGAATCATTTAATATTAAAATTCCACCTCTAATGCATGTGCATGAGATATTTTCCAGTGCATGTTGTGGATTGCGCTCCAGACTGCAGGCGTATCTGAGTTGGTTCTTGAGCAGAGTGAGAGAAGAGGAGCAGAAGGAGCCGACAGCCGTCACCTGCTCGAACACAGGTCCAGACGGTGGAACCCAGATGGTGCAGTGTCATGACCACTGACATCCCCATAAACCGCTGATTGACGGCTCGTTCCCTAACCCCCGGCGCGGTCAGCAGATGACCCTCTTGTCCTATCCCATGTTTGTGTAGCAGCTCCTTTTATTATTCACCATGTGATTTGTTATCTCATTTGCTCGAAAGCCACCGGGTCGGCCATTTTGGTTGCGGTCTTCACCGCGCCGTGCTGTTTTGTTTTTTTTTTTTTTGCTTTATGAGGCTAGTTAATCTCAGCGGTTGTTAAGCAGTCATGTTCCTGAAAGAGAAGCATGATAGTTTGTCTAGGAGATTGCAGTAGAGAGCAGTTGTGGTCTGATGTGCTGTCACTGGCGTACATGCGTGCCAGGCTCTCGGGAATGAATCAACAGCACTACTCTGACTCGTTCTAGTGGAAATGTGACTAAAATAGAAAAAAAAAAACATCTCAGTAAACATACAGTATTGAGGCCAATCTTTCTGACAGACATTTCTATACAATCATTACGCAGTGGCTCAATTCATAAACTGTTATATTGAAAAGTATTCAGATGAATTTCACACTTAGGAATTGTGCTACTATTAAATGCGGATGTTGTGAGGGATGTTAAAGGGATATTGTGAGGATATGTGGTGGACTGGGCATCTAAATAATGTTCCACAGTTTACTTCCTGAATACTGAAGATTTTTTAGCTTCTGTTCAACAGATATATCTGGAGCACATTTTTTGGCTCATCATTTGAGAAACAAGCAATGCAACTGAAAACTGAATCTTGCATGTGCATAAATTTGGTTGGAGTTACACATGAGCAGATTATTATGGGATGTTGTTTAGAATATGTAGCATAAACAACACTGCAACAGCAGTCTTATCGCTCAGATTACATGTGATGATGTGCATCCCTGCTTTTTTCTTCTGTTGTTGTTGTTTTCCCCACTTATCCTGTTCTTTTTGGTCATTGTGTGTGTGTTTGTGTGTGCACTTGTGTGTGTGTGCGCATGTGTGTGTGAGCAGTTGTGCGCTTGTGTGTGTGTTTGCGCTTGTGTGTGTGTTTGCGCTTGTGTGTGTGCTTGTTTGTGTGTGAGTGAGTGTGTGTGTGCTTATGTGAGTGTGTGCCTGGGTGTGTGTGTGCATGACTGTGAGTGTGCTTGTGTGAGTGTGTGTGTGTGCGCAACTGTGAGTGTGCACTTGGGTGTGTGTGTCTTTGTGCATGTGTGAGTGTGCTTGCATGATTGTGTGTTGTGTGTGTGCACATATGTGAGTATGCGCTTGGGTAAGTGAGCACTTTTGTGTGTGTTTGCACTTGCGCACTTGTGTGTGTGTTAACAAGTGTGAGTGTGCACGTGTGTCTGTGTGTGTGCACTTGAGCACTTGTGTGTGTGAGCACTGGTATGTGTGTGTGCACAAGTGTGAGTGTGTGTGCACTTGGGTGTGTGCACTTGGGTGTGTGTGTGTGTGTGCACGTGTGTCTGTGTGTGTGTGTGAGCACTTGAGCACTTGTGTGTGTGAGCACTGGTATGTGTGTGTGCACAAGTGTGAGTGTGTGTGCACTTGGGTGAGTGTGTGTGCACTTGGGTGTGTGCACTTGGGTGTGTGTGTGTGTGTCTGTGTGTGTGTGAGCACTTGAGCACTTGTGTGTGTGAGCACTGGTATGTGTGTGTGCACAAGTGTGAGTGGGTGTGCACTTGGGTGTGTGTGTGTGTGTGTGTGTGCACGTGTGTGTGTGTGTGTTTCTGTGTATATGTGTGTATGCTGTCTGTCTGGCCGGCAGGTTATTTGTAATTAAGCTGTGTGATTAACGAGAGTCATGGTGGCCATTTTGGCACCCCAACAAATCAAATCTTAGCACCTCCACCACGCCTTCCCATAACGCCCTTCTCTCTTAGTGCAGGTCAGCAGCGTGTCCTCTAGTTATTAACAACATAGCAGCTCTAGCGAATCAATTACGAAGCGAACTCTGCCTGTATGTATTTACTCCACACATTCACATAATTACCCTGGCAGTGTGTAGATGTGTACGCTGCTTTCATCTGGAGTCTCCTTTACCCTCTGCTTTATCATAATGGTGCCATTTATAGTCATTTGTTCTGCTCAGGGCGATGATTCATAACACAGAAGTTTGAATGTGAAGTGAATGTAGTTATCACTCCTGCTTTTTACCCTGTAAACTCTCTCTCCCATGCATGACTTTTTTTTTTTCTCACGTCCACTATGACTCATCACATCATGGAAATCTGTCTCTTTCGATTTGCCAACTTTTATTGTAAACTAGCAGGACTTTTTTTTCCTGACTAGGCTCTGGCTGTCATGCCCCTGTGTCTGTGTGGTCTTGAGCACTTCCCAGTTCCCAGCATAACAGAGCTCCACGGTGAGTAGGATATTTATTTGTCTGTCCAGGCAGCATGGGTGAAATCTCATCACCGCTTGCAGCCGTCTGCCCGGTCTGCAGCCGCGTCACACAGATGGGCCTGACCTCCGTGCTGATACACTCAATCTGTCCTCCATCCTTTGCGCTCCTCTTTCGCCCTGAGTGCACTGCTGTGTTGATAAGGGCAGACTAAATCCTCTTCTGCTCTCCGACTCTGACCCTGCCGCACTGATCCTCGAGCTGATTCCAGCATTCCTTCTGAGATAAAGAATTCTTTCTCTTGTTTTCCATCTTTATCTCTGATTAAAAAAAAAAGTTCCACATTGCACATACACGTATACACACACTCTTGGCTTGTATACACACTCAGCATTTACTAAAGTGTGAGTATTTATGAAACAATCCAGATAAAATCATTCCTGTGCAATTAGGATTATTTTCCTTGTGTTTTTATTCACATATTTGAGTAATTATATGCTTTGGGCCAACAGGATTATTACATGGATTTATAAGAATATCCCCTTTAGATAAGCCTAATTATTTACATAGCCAAAGATTACATGTCAGGGAATAAGCCTCAGTTGGGGGATGCCATTGGCTCGATATCTATGTGTTACCGTGCCGACAGTCAGGCCCCTCCGGTGCTGGCGAAATGTCAGGCAGATTTGCGGCCCACTTTGTCTTAATTAGGCGTTCTATCAGCGAATGCACGCTTACGTGGCCTGCTCCATTTTTCAGCTTTTAAGCACCAGGTATTCACAGTGTTCTACAATAGATATTTCCCCTGGCAGTGTGGCCTCAGGGCAGCTTATTTCTGCAGTACCGCGTTACGAGGCCATTCGTCATCTGCAGCCTCTTATCTCAAGACGTCCTGAGCTTGCACGGCTTGCGGATCATCTCATTTTTAGTACTGTATTCATTAGCCAAAGGCATGCTGTCAGTAAGCATGCTTTCACTAGCAGGAGGTACAAGCGTGGTGCTTCAGTCTCAACATTTACAACCTGATCAGAGACAAGCAAAGTGGGAGACGAGCTGCAGGTGAACCAGCTGGAGAGCTTTTCTTCTCGAGGCCATGCATCTTGCCCTGTCCTTGTTTTCTCTCTACAGATAACCTGTTCTTCTTGACAGCAGTGTCCGGGTTTTGTAACTTACAACACACATCACAATCTCACTGACCGAAACAGGCTTGTGTTTACAGTACAGCATACATGAGAGTGGTTCTGCCTCAGCAGGGTTAATAGATAACGTTTCAGCTGACTGGAGGCTAAGAGTCAAAGCAAGAGTGTGTCCAATACAGGAGGAGGCCGATAGGCCTTTTAGTGTCATGGTGATGTCCGTGCTCCTAATTCTGAACCTTCCCTTTTTGCTCTATAGAAAAGTAAGGACCAGATCAGTGTGGCTACAAAATGAAAATACTCCTGGTCTGAAACCAGCTTTTAACCAGATGTATGGAATGCATCATTTACAGCATTTAGCAGACGCCCTTACCCAGAGCGACTGACATTTTATCTCATTTTTATACAACTGAGCAATTGAGGGTTAAGGGCCTTGCTCAGGGGCCCAGCAGTGGGAACCTGGTGGACGTAGGAATCAAACTCATAACCTTCCGATTGGTAGCCCAACACCTTAACCACTAGGCTACCACATACCTTCATTCATTCCACACCATTTCAGTGACATGACAACATGATGAAAGAAATAACAAGGTTTAAATATCATAACATAGCAATTACATATCACAGGCACAAGATGATACACTACACGAGACTATACAAAACAAATAAAATATTGTCTTTTAATACGTTTATGTTTGTAGGCCAACAAATCGAACCACTGGAGTATCAGTACATTGCATTTTAAGAAACATAGAACGTCCACCTGAAATGTGTCACACTTATCGGTTTAATTACCAATCCTGAGTTTTCTCTTGGAAATTCATTTCTGCTAATGTTACTGCCAGGACAAATCGTTTTTAGCTGTGAGTGTGATGTACATTAAGTGCAGCAAACAGGAATTGTTTAATAACAATATATATATATATATATACAAACCCGTTTCCAAAAAAGTTGGGACACTACAAATTGTGAATAAAAACAGAATGCAATGATGTGGAAGTTTTAAATTTCAATATTTTATTCAGAATACAACATAGATGACATATCAAATGTTTAAACTGAGAAAATGTATAATTTTAAGGGGAAAATAAGTTGATTTTAAATTTCATACAGTAGCATCAACACATCTCAAAAAGTTGGGACAAGGCCATGTTTACAACTGTGTGGCATCCCCTATTCTTTATATTACAGTCTACAAACGTTTGGGGACTGAGGAGACAAGTTGCCCAAGTTTAGGAATAGGAATGTTGTCCCATTCTTGTCTAATACAGGCGTCTAGTTGCTCAACTGTCTTAGTGCTTCTGTCGCATCTTCCTCTTTATGATGCACCAAATGTTTTCTATGGGTGAAAGATCTGGACTGCAGGCTGGCCAAAATGTCTCACTTTCAACATTTGATATGTTATCTATATTCTATTGTGAATAAAATATAAGTTTATGAGAGTTTTATTCACAATTTGTACAGTGTCCCAACTTTTTTGGAATCGGGTATATATATATATACACAGAGGGCATTCTAGACAGTGAATTTGAATTAGTGTTTTCCGAAGTTTACGCTGCAGGCTTTGTTTGTTTGTTTGTGCCATAACACTTCTTTCTGGTTTGCTCAACTTTTTGCGCTAGTAAGTAAGCAAGCATGCTTCGAGGCAGTTAGGTTCCCACTCGCATGCCTTGTGAGCTGTATGCTTCTACCTCTGCTGATGTCTTCTAGTGTGGAAGAAGACTTAGAGTTCACAGTAAATTAAATTGAAATATTGTTGTATATAATATGAGCAGCACATTGCCTGGGCAGTATTTTGTATTCAAGACATTTTGTAACATGCTGACAGTAAAATGCTGACAGGGAGGTGGACTGCTAATCCCAGTGATACCGACACTTTCTACACTCAGTTTCTCTAAAACCAAGTTACATGTGTCTACTTTTTTGTACATATAATTTTTTGACTTTGGTGATGCTGTGCCGTGTATAGACATGATAAGCGTTTTGATTTTGGATGATAAAATGTTCTCCAAACCAGACGTACAACTTCCTCCACAGTTGTTATCTTTACTCCCACATACGATTATGTAATATTTTCCAAACTGGTAGAAATACAGGAAGGCTTCTGAAAAGGTTGGCTAGTTCCCTGAAAAAGAGAGAGAGAGACAGAGAGAGAGAGAGAGAAAGAGAGAGAGAATGGGTTTGTCTCAAATTCGTAAAATTTTAATTTCTTTGAGATTTTCAAGATTTTCTCTGAGCACACATTCATGCATTTTCTTACTTTTAAGGGATTGTGTATCTATGCGTGTGTGTGTGTGTGTGTGTATGCGTGCACACGAGAGTGTGTGAGGATGTGGGTGTGAGAGCGCAAGTGAGTAAACGTATGTGTATACATGTGAGTGTGTCTGTATACGTGTGTGAACGTGTGGTTGTGAGAGCGCATGTGTGTATGTGTGTGTGAGCATGTGTGTGCATGCTTGTGTGTGTGTATGCGTTGGTGTGAGTGTGTAAGAGAGCATGTGTGTGCGAATCTGTTTGTGCGTGTGTGAGAGTGTTGGTGTTTGTGTTTGTGTGTGTGTGTGTGTGTGTGTGTGAGAGCGTATGTGTATAGGTGTGTGAGTGTGTGTGTGTGTGTGTTAGAGCGTGCGTGTGTGAGCCTGTTGGTGTGAGTGTGTCAGAGTGTATGTGTGTGTGCAGATTTGTTTTTGAGTGTGTGTGTGTCTCTTTTGAACGGTTACTGTGACATATACTCCTCATGCTATATTTTCATTTCCATCACACAAAACCTCTCTTCTTGGCCTTCCTCAGTCCTCAATTCCTTTTCTTTTCTCAGAAAAGTGTGAAGAGAGTAAAACAGAATGTGACAGTGAGACATTCGGAGAAAGACTGATAGCTAGAAACCGATGGAGGCGAAGGGAGACTCCAGGGAAATACAATGCAATATTCCAACCAGTGGGTTCTGCCACACTGCCCCACGCAATTACAATATATCTGACAGAGATATTGAACTGAGATCCCCTGCCAGCCCAGCTGACGGCCCTGTCTTAGGCTGGATTTCCCTGAAAACAGCATCCGGATATTGCATTAACACTGAAAGAGCAGAGTCTGAAGACAGAACAGTATAGTCTGCTTGAGACCACTAAGGGACAGAGCACTAGACACTAGCACTAGACAGGGCGATGAAAAAAAAGTCAGCGTGATCCGGACTGATTATTGGTCAGATTGAGGAAACTTCATACGTGTAATGCAAATGAAAGAGAAGTATCATTAGATTAAATAGACGAAGAAAAGGAATAAGAGGAAGGACGGCTGAACGCTTTATTTTACCAGGCAGTTAGTCTCCTGTTAGACTCTAAGGTGTGTACATGACTTATAAAGTTGTATCTTAGCAACAGGCTTGAGCTGATTAATGATGCTGTCTTTTTGTGGATATTTAGTTGATTTTTTTTTTTATTACAAAAAAAACGTTCTTTTATAAAATCACACTGACTTTCAATTCATCGTTATTCAATGCAAATGATACGTTTTCCTGCAAGCTCAGGGAAGTGCACATAACTCGGAGTGAAACTGACATATTTCAGTTAACGATTCATTAATAAGTCATTAATAAAACAAACATTCTCAAACGAACATACACTTCATGCATTTTGGAAATTTTTATAGTATTGAGTATTTATATATAAAGCTTAGTCGTGTGTTTCATATTCTACTTATAATATTACATGTTTAAAGCTGCAGGAGTCCCAATATACCTTTATTTTTCCTATGTTGTGTTATTGCATTCTTGACTGTTAATAATCTCTAGCTAACTAGCAGACATTAAACTTGCGGATTTCTGACAAGATCTCTGAGAGGAATTCAGAGAGTATTCTTAACCTATAGCATATCCATGTGTACACACTAAAAATAAGTCTTTGCTAGTTGTCTCAAACACTATTGCAATTTTTTCAGCCTATTAAAATATTTGACTAGCCAGCTAGGTCATGCCGGTTAATTAAATGTTATGTGTTAAGTGTAGCAACGTTTTTAAGCAACTTTATCATTTCTGTATATAAGCCAAGATAAGTACTGTATATGTGAAACCCCATGATTATTCTCAGTCTAGAAACACTTTTATACACCAATCTGTGTCTTTTTGGGCAGAATTATTGAAGTGTTGATGATGGTTATGTACCGTGTTTCACTGGGTTATAAATATGAAGTGATATAGACCAAATTATGTTATACATAAGATAAAAAGTTCAGAAAAGTAACACAAATAAAATAAAAAGTGTGTTGTGCTGATGTTCATAAATCAGGCTGTAAAAATAGCTACATGCCTGGAAATGCCCTTATCCAGTGTTAGGGCAATAATTAAGAACTTTAACAGCTGTAAGGAACCTGCTTGGAAGAGGATGCAGGTGTATTTTGCCCACGCACATTCACAAGGGTGGTTAGTGAGCTACTGAAAAAATTTCTCCAGGGATAACAGTTGGTGGTTTGCAGAAGCTATGAGCATTTTGGGGTCATCAAATCTCCAAAACTGCAATTAGCTGCCAGCTTCACGCCAGCAAACTATTTGGAGGTGTGCCAGAAGAAAGCCTTTACTTTCATCTAACCACAAACTTAAGTTCAGTAGATGCTGCTGGGACTTGGCTCTGAGGAGAGTCAAAAATAAAACTTTTTTGGCAACAAACATTCCAGGTGGATTTAGAGTCATAAGATTGATGCTTATACAGAAAACAGCTTATTTACCACTGTTAAGGATGGTGGAGGATCTGTGAAGCTGTTTAATCAAACATCCTGGGAATCTTTGTTAGGATACATGGAATCAAGGTCTCATGCGTCTCATGCGTTATCAGAAGATCTTAAATGAAAACCACAGAACTACCACATCCCACATTATATATATATATATATATATATATATATATAAACAGATGTATAACAATTATTGGTACCTGTGTATACACTGTGTATTTAGTGCTATGTGCACCTTCTATTGTCCAACATAACATTCAGTCTTCTGATTTAATTATTGCTGAGCTTGGAGAGTACAGAGCAAGGATTCCTGAGGGGAGGGAGAGGGAGCGAGAGAGGGGGGGAGAGGGAGCGAGAGAGAGAGCGTTTGTCCTTCAAATAAAGGTTTTATTTTTTAATGTGGAAATTATGCACAAGGAGAACCTCACATTTCCAAAGGGTTCCAATACATTTGGAAAAAAAAATGGCTGTCTGCACTTGCTTAGAAATAATAACATATATCTATCAAGATTAGAAATAAACATAGACAAACTCTATGCATCTTGAATCAATCTGATGATGACTTGTTTCCAGGCACCAAATGGTCGAATACATTCTATTTTTAACATTTTATAATTTCTTTAAATATGTGTGCTTTAGTGCAGAAGGGTCACACAGACCGATTGTGTAGTGAAGCTCTGGCAGCGTTAAGCATGCGCACTAAGTCTCTGATCGACTCAGTCAGAACAAAAGCCCAAGGTCTTGCTCTTCCAACCTGTTCACCACACATAGAGACACAAAGTAAACTAAGGAGCTGAACAGTGTGAAGCCATTAAACCCCTTTGCCAATATCCACATGCTCTTGCCTCCAGCTTTACCTGCAACTGGGTTGAATAGAGGAAGCTGGATCTGGAACAAGTGCATGAAAATAGCAATGGTGTGCTGCTATATAGGATGTGACATATTGCATGGTGACATTTATGTTCCTCTGTTAGAAACTGCTGTGCTAAGAATAATATAGATCCAACACCGCTTTTCTGGTGTACATACTGTATATTATTAAAATAGGTCCTGCAAAGGTTGCATGGGTTTTCTGTTTCTTTTACACCGATGCTAAATGTAGCTAACTAAGAAGCAATGCCATCTACTGAGTGTAAGAGCAGCGGGTATTTAAAGATCTACTGTAGCAGTTATTTTAAAACCTGGCCACTGTTAGGCTGATTTGCTTTATTATTGATTCAACTGGGAAAAAAATATTTTTTAAGGGAAATTCAATTCAATTTTGTTTGTATTGTGATTTTAACGATGAACTTTTTTTTTTTTTGCTAAAAAGGAGCTTTAGAGAAATGTAAAAATTCAGAATATAAATGGAATGATGGATGATATGGTTCTAGGTGAAGCCCTTTCAGATGGACAAACACTTTATTATAATGTGGGATGTGGTATAAAGTGTTGATCTATCAATCAGAAGTTTGTGAGTTCAAATCCCAGGCGCACCAAGCTATCCCTGCTGGGCCCATGAGCGAGGCCCTTAAGCCTCAGTTGTATAAAAATAATAATAATAATTGCTCTGGATAGGTTTGTCTGATAAATACCGTACTGTATGATACCATAAAATGTAGAATATTTTGTTAATTAAAACAGCAGCGCTGTTTGGAAAGTTTTTTTGACAGTTCCTTTATTAAACATTGTGTTCTGTACATATCTGTGGCTCTCACATAAGCAGAAGTCAGGTCAAAGATCTCTTGCGTTGTAATACTGATACACTGTGACACAGCTGTGCTACTGACCGAGGCTCAGCTTCTCCTTATTCGTGCTTATCTTTTAGTTTTGCCCAACTGACCACTGCTCTCAAACATAAGGTCGATGCTCTCAAATCTATTAACATTCTATTTATTCTTTTGAGCTCGGTGCCTGGAAATTATGAAATGTCAACGGTGGATGTTTTTCTAAGGGTTGCGAGAAATTACTCGCGAGAACCTGAAAGAAAACATTCAGCGTTCACCTTTATAGGGACCCCTGTATGCGAATAAGGAACGTGTCTAATCAGCCAGTCATGCTGCAGCAAAATAAAAATGGAGATACAGGTCAAATGATTTGAGTTATGTTATCAACTATCAGAATAAAGATAAAGTGTGATCTCTGTGGCTTTGATCATGGTATGGATGTTGGGACCAGATGTTTACACAGATGGTGCAAAAAACTAAAACATTGAGTGAGTGAGCGATAGTGCTGTGGGTAGAAACGAGCTTATCATGGACACAAGGTCCCTAAAACGGAGCAGCTGAAGATTAGGAAGCAAAGTCATGGTCATTTTCAAATTTTTAGTTGTCCTGATGTGGTCTTTTGCTGTTGTAAATCATCCACCTCAAGGTTTGATGTGTATCCTGAAATGCTGTTCTGCTTGTACAGAGTGTTTATTTGAGCTGGTCAACCTGTCTGTTTATTCTTTAGTGATTTCTCAACAGGGGGCACGGTGGCTTAGTGGTTAGCACGTTCGCCTCGCACCTCCAGGGTTGGGGGTTCAATTCCCGCCTCCACCTTGTGTGTGTGGAGTTTGCATGTTCTCCCCGTGCCTCGGGGGTTACCTCCGGGTACTCCGGTTTCCTCCCCTGGTCCAAAGATATGCATGGTAGGTTGATTGGCATCTCTGGAAAAATTGTCTGTAGTGTGTGATTGTGTGTGAATGAGAGTGTGTGTGTGTGTGTGCCCTGCGATGGGTTGGCACTCCATCCAGGGTGTATCCTGCCTTGATGCCCGATGACGCCTGAGATAGGCACAGGCTCCCCGTGACCCGAGGTAGTGCGGATAAGCGGTAGAAAATGAGAGAGTGAGAGTGATTTCTCAACAACATTTACAGCATTTAGCAGATTCCCTTATCTCATTTTATATTGCAATGGGCCTAGCAGTGGCAGCTTGGCGGACCTGGGGTTCACAACAACTCCGAATGGTAGACCAACACCTTAACCACTAGGCTACCATTTCTCCAGCAGCAGGTGTTTCAACCTGCAGACTCTTGGTTTTCACCCCATTCTGTGTAAACTCGAGACTGTTGTATATAAAAAAATTCAAAGCTCATCTGGTACTAAGGATGAGTAAGGATGATACTAAGTCACAGACGTTTCAGATGTTTGACGTGAACTGACGCTCTTGAGCTGTAACTGCATGGGTTTATGCATTATGTCCTGCAACACAATGGGCTGATTAGATAACTGCATAAATGAGCAGGTGTTTCAATTAAAGTCTACAATGAATCCATAGTTTGATGACAATTTGATCTTTTTGATTATTTTCATAACAGGTCATTTTCCTGGCTTTGTTTTTTAAGTCTGTCTGATATTAAAGTGGTGAAAATGTTTAAAAGATTTCATTAAAATTCTAAGTGCAAATGAAGATCTGAAAGCTGATTCAGAGGGTAGCGTAAATGAACGAAATAACAATTTAGCCCATTTTGTTAGATTTTTTTTGTGCATTTGCAGTGTCATCAGTCACGATTTCGCAAATTTCTTTCTCCTTGTAAAATTAATATATAGTTATTTTACGATTAACGTGGAAAGAAAACCAGTGCAATTCCCTTCTATATAAAACGCACATCTATTTATTTTTCACTCGTCTGACAACCTTTTATCTGCGTCACACATGGCGCACGGCTCCACATACATCTGACACGTTTTACTTTACTTCTCCGGAGATCTCTTGGCAGAGCCGATCGGCCCTATAAGCTCACTACGCAAGTTGCGTAGGGCCCCGCAAATTACGCAAGGTCCCGCCTCCCCCTGCCTCATTTTACAGCGCGTGTTAATGTTTACTGTGTAGATGACAATATGAAGCGGAGCTATTCATCTGGCCATGAAAAGAGAAAAAAGAAACAAAATGAGAGTGAAATGTGAGAACAGCAATCAGGTAAACTTGTGTTCTCTTCAGGTTTGATGTCAGCAAGAGCAAATAACAGTGAAGTTAAGTTTATGTGATTCTGTCTCTAGTCTCTATCTGACTAGCTAAATTAGCTGTGCATTGCTGCCGGTGCATCTCTTGGCCTGTCTGTCTGTCACACAACAATTTTTTGCGTGAACATTCGCGTGAATAAACGCCCAAGGGCAAAGGAGTTTATAAACGGCAGCTCGATGACCGCGCCGCGCGTGAACATGCGTTTATATGCGCGTGTAATCGTGCACGAAATGACACACGTGCTTTCCAGCAGCAACATCTGTGTGGGGACCAGTACAAAAAGTAGCGTGATAGCACTCCTAAATGACAATGTTTATAGTCTCCCATTCAAGGTTACAACAACGTTAATGCAATATGGAAACCAGTGGATTTACATTGGAATGAGCATAATGCCATGTCAATATGAATGCACATCACTCAGTAAATAATAAGGTAGGAGGGCCCCTTAGCAGAATTTTGCTTAGGGCCCCAGGGAGGTCAGGATCTGTTCTGTCTCTTGGAAACAATGAACTCACACGAGCACCTCATTTTCTTATTGTTTTTATCTCGCTGCTTTGTGTCTGATGTCATTTCCACAGTTATTCTTTCTCAGTCACCTGGAAGGTTCCCAATAATCTTGCATGCAATTTTTCCCAAATGAAACCTCTTGACATTTTGGGATAGGAGAAAACCAGGGGCTTAATTATTCTGTATTTCCGAAATTAAAGTATTCTTACCGTGGATGATCCTCCATCCAAACTTTGTGAAATCCTTTGTTCTCTGTGACTTTGAGATGGTTTGTAGATGGTTTCAGCTCCTGCAGGAGACTCTCTGGAGTGTAGAGAGGACACAGATGGGTAATGGGTAGTGTTAAGGTGCCCTAGCTGCTCATGGACCCTGAACGGAATGTATATATTTAAAATACACAGATTTTGAATGTGCTTTCACATACCTTAAATATCAAAGTGGTTTTATTGAACACACAGAGCAGTCTTATGACACTGGAATCTTGACAAGAAGGTGAGTTTGAATTAAATATAAATAAAAAAGATTTTTTCAGATTCAAACGTGCATGCTTTAACAGCTTCTTTGTCTCATGTCACACTCCACATTCAGAACTTTGTATTTGCACTCAGTATTTGTACTGTTTAGAAGTAGTTCTGATTTTTTGTTATCTAGCTTTCCGGGGATAATATTTCACAGAAATGTAAAAAAAAATAATAATTTTATTACTATCTACAAAGTAAATGAAGCCCATTTCTGCTCTCATATGTGCTTATTCATCAGTATCTATAATATGAAGGTGTTATCTTCAACCACTAAAAATTCAAAAGGGAAAAACATCCCGAGTTACAGCCAGAAAATCATTTATTTGCTTATACTGATTGTTTAGGCTTCATGTGGCTAGATTAACTTACTTTAGTCCTTAGTTTTGTGTTGTTTTATGTAGCACCATGGTCCTGGAGGAACGTTGTTTTATTTCACTATGTACTCCATCAGCTATATATATATGGTAAAATGAACAATTTTAGCTTCGTGGCTTAATCGAAAATGTCCCATAACTCGATTTCCATTCCAACAGTTCAATGGAACACCAGAATACTGGTAAAAAAAAGTAAAAATATTTCCAATGTGATAAAGGTGACGGTGATTCGACGACAACGTTATTAAACAAAACGCAAGTGGGAGAAGCTACAGAACCATGAAGACCTTAAACAGCCTTGTCAGTGCTATTGGTTTGATAATATTCAGGTGTCCTTGGAGACTTTGTGTTTTACTGCTTAATGTTTATATTATTATGTTCTTAAATATATATATGGTGGGAAGGCCAGGCTGCGATGTGGCTCATCTGGAATGCGTTTGTGTTGTAAATTAAAGGAAAGCAATGACATGGGAAATGGTTACTCTTGTACCTCGATCTTCTTTAAGGTGAATTTTAATGAAACTTAAACACCAGAAAATGAGGATGCAGACACTGATGGCAGTTTATGTGTGCAGATCTAGGAGTTGGGACTGTTAGCACTAGTCTGTGTTTGTGCTACTCTACTCTATGGGGATCGTACAAGCGTGTGTATATTTACACTGTCTACATTCAAGCCCAAGAGTGTATACCATAGAGGGGCAGGCATATGAACAAGGTGTGCTCAATATGCAGGCTGTAGGTATTGTTCACTCTGCTTCTTTCTTTCGTTTAATTTGTGCTTTTCTGTGTTTCAATTACCTTTGCCTGGAGGGTGGGACATGGGTGCACAGGGAGGTATTGGAAAGGGACTGAGGGTCATTAAGAAAGGAAAGAGATGCTTTGATCCCTTTTGTCTGCCCTTGCCACATGCAAAAGCAATTAAAAAGTGGGTGTATATGAGTGTGACCAGAACTGTTCTGACATGGCTTTCATTATGATTGTTTACAGCTGGGGTTAGAGAGTTCCCTCTGCACTGGGAGCCTGCGTTCCTGTTAAACCCCATTACTGCATTCAAATGGTAACCTCGCTCACTGTCCTCAATCAAACACTTCACTTTCAGTGTACATATACATACACACATACATACATACATACATACATACACACATACATACATACATACATACATACATACATACATACATACATACATACATACATACATACACACACACATACATACATACATACACACACACATACATACATACATACATACATACATACATACATACATACATACATACATACATACACACACACATACATACATACATACATACATACATACACACACACATACACACATGCATACATACACACATACACACACACACACATATACACATACATACATACACACATACACACACATACACTCTTACATACACACATACATACACACATACACAAACATACATACATACACACATACACACACATACATACACACACATACATACATACATACATACATACATACATACATACATACATACATACATACATACACATATACAGGCACAAATCCCTGGGGGGAACAGGGCAACATGCTCCCCTCCTTGTCTGAGGGGTTTCCTCTTTTAATATATCACTACAAACCTAAATATGTGCATTTACATAATATAATAATATGTACTATAGGCACTTGTGCAAATTACAAATGCAAAACAATGTGTTTAAGTTTTACACAATTTTGTCCCCCTCTGACTCACAGTGGTTTGGTCCATTGTCTGCTATCCCTGTGCTCACACACATTAGCTGTGGCTCAGCTATGGCTGACCGAGTAAGTAGTTACTTTGCTAATATACATTTAAATCAGCGGATATGTTAAATACGTTTCTTCATTTCTATCACTCAGCAGAATAACACACATTTACATTTGAATGAATGAATTTTGTTCGCTCCGTTACCTCACCGTTTACACAACAACTGCAAAACATTAGAGATCTGCTTTCACAGTTAAACTCAATCTTATTAAGCTTTAGATCAGTAAATGGGTGTTGCTTCTCTTCTACTACTGTAAAGGGCTAACAATAACTAACGATAACGACGTGAGCGTCCACACTGATAAAAATGGATATCGATATTGAAATGTTTGTGTGTTAGAAGTTTAGCTTTAGTTTTAGTGTGCTACACAGCTATAAGTTTAATTACACAATACATTACAGTTAATGAATAGCTTATTAGCTTTTTTTCAATGTATACATGTACAATATATAATTTATTGGACTTATTTAAATGTCATTATTTAAGTTGCCCTATATTTGATGGCATAATTGTCCGTAACTTGTTTTGAGAAAAATTAAATGAAATAAATATTCTTGATGAATATTTTGGTTGATTTATTGAAGTATTTCTGCTTTTAGAACTGTACTATTTTTTTGTTGCCCTCAGAAATTGCTCACGTTTTTCTATTTATTGTCCCCCAATAGAGAAATGAAATTTCTACACATACATACATTTCATTTACGGCATTTACCTCGCTTATACAGCTGAGCACTTGAAGGTTAAGGGCCTTTAGGGGCCCAGTAGTAGTAGCTTTTGGTGGAATTGGTATTTGAACTCATGACCTTCTGATCAGTAGTCCACCATCTTAACCACTGAGCTACTACTTTCCCTGGGCTACATACACACTCACATGGCCAGACTTTACACCATTCAAACGTTCACTCTTCTTCCAGGACACACATGTTCATTTAACATAAATGTCAGGATGTGTTGTGTAATAAGTCACACATACAATACAGTTACAGTATTTGGAAAAAAAAACTCTTCCAACTAAGCAGGTATGGGTTAAGGGACTTGCTCAAGACCCCAACAGGAGCAGATTTTGAACTCACAGCCTTCCACTCAGTAGTCCATCCATTTAACAACCATCCATACCACTGCCCCTAGATTAGGCAGTATATCTGGTGAATTTGGTGGACTTGAATCCAGACATCTTTATCAAATCTTCAAATCTGCTTTATTTGTTGTTTTTGTTGTTGTTGTTGTTTTTTTGTCAGCAATTATACTTCTACTTCAAGCTGTATTGATGCTTTACTACTCAGACAGGAGGAAAAGAAAAATCTATGAAAACCTGTGAAAAAGATTCACTTTCTGACCTGATGTCTTTAGCCATGTAGCTAGTCTCTGGTCTGATATCATTCAGCCTTCAACTAAATAATTGACATAAATGCATCTGACTGACTGCAGAAGGTTCGTTAAACTCTAGCTTGTTTTTTACCACTTTGGTTTACTAGGATCATTTGCCTTGTCACATCCCGAAACACAGCTTACCAGTGGTGGCACCAGCTCCTGATAACATCCCAAGAATTGTTGCAGCTCACGTGACCGGTTTATTAATTTCCCCAGTAATTTCTCTTGCATTCACAGTTAAACACTTGTAAACAGGGCTTTCCTGATCTGATAGACTTTTCCCTTACACCCTGCTCATTAGGAGTATGATTAAAAGAGCGTAACATAGAGAGCTGATGGTATTCCAGAGTTGTCGACCACAAAGAAGGGTTGCCATTGGTGAAGCGGTTATTTATGCTGAATGCTAAGCACAATCTCACTGTGCCAATTTAATTCTGCTTTGCCGGGGCAGGCTGTTTATTTTTCACGAGCTAGATTAGAATATAAATGCAGGCATCAGTAAATGACCTTTAAAGCAAGGAAAAATTCAACACCCTGGCATGTGTGAAGCCACTTGGTCTCTGCAGGACTACAGTAGATGTAGGAAAAAAACCTGTTTACTGATCTTCACGTTAAAGACAGTGGAGAGAAGACGGTGACGGGTGATGAGGATGATCTCTTATCTGTCCACCATCACTGGAAATGTCATCAGTCTCTTAGGTCTGACTCATCCCTTTCTCTGAGTTAACCTTTCAGTTTCTCTTCCTTCTAGACAGCTTTTCCTCAACAGGGTATCTCGAGCTGCAGAGGTAGAGGCGGAAAATACTATTAAAAGCATAGAAAGTGGCAGAAAAGGTAGTTTTGTGGTGTTTGGTTCCTTAACACTGAGATTTCTAGACCCTTTTCTGTCACTGGTGCATGGTTACTTTTGTCAGACATCATTTGATTTATAATCACATCCTCCAGTGTCACTCAAATGAGGATGAGGTTCCCTTCTGAGTCTGGTTTCTCTTAAGGTTTCTCCTCTTCCATCTAAGGGAGTTTTTCCTCACCATCGTCGCCTCAGTCACCTCAGGCTCGTTCATTAGAAATAAATACAAATACTTTTTCTTTCTTTCTTTCTTTCTTTCTTTCTTTCTTTCTTTCTTTCTTTCTTTCTTTCTTTCTTTCTTTCTCTCTCCTTTTCTTTTCTTTTCTTTTCTTTTCTTTTCTTTACTTGACTTTTCTTTCTTTCTCTTTTTATTTTCTTTTCTTTCTTTCTTTCTTGCTTGCTTGTTTTCTTGCTTTCTTTCATTCTTTCTTTCTTTTTCTTTCTTTTCTTTTCTTTTCTTTCTTTCTGCAAACACATTTAAATATGTCTAATATTAATCTTGAACTTTATAGTATATACATTTTTCTATAATATTAAACTTTCTGTATTATGTGTCTTATGTTCTGTAAAGCTGCTTTAAAACAATGCCCATTGTTAAAAGTGCTATGCAACTAAAATTGAATTTAAATTTGAATTTGTAATATTTTCTTTTTACTACAGAGGCACCCTTTTGCAATAAAATAAAATGTTTTATTCCCAAAGAAAAAAATCCAGGCTAACATAGTACAAGCCAGCATGCAGTCACAATATCCGATGACACCCCAACAAAGTCACTGAATTCATTTACTTTTATAAGATGTGTGCAGCATTATAAATGTGCCCACTCCAGGCACTCAGTTCCCTATAAAAGAGCTGCTGCGTTTCGACTGTGTTGTAACTGTATGTTTTCAGCAGAAGGAGAACGACTTTAGTAAACACCATAACTCCAAAAGTAATAAAATACGACAACCTTTAGTTTTCATTGAATAAAACATTTCCCATTTTGTTGTTGAAAGTCGCTACGGATTTTATTCAGCTAAATTGATGATTGCTTGATGATCCTCGGGTCATTCGTTCTTTTTTAGTAAATAGCGTATGCAGGTCATTGTGTGGCTGGATTCAGAGCCCATACTGGGAACACTATAGTATATACACGCACAATGGACTTTTTTTATAAACTTTCAGAACTGTCAGCAGTTTAGAGGTGCTAATACACATACTAGACTGTTTAGGAGGAAACCAGAGAACCAGGAGGAAACCCTACACACACCGTAACCCGAGCTCACAGTAAACTGTAAGGTGCCAACACTTCACCGCTTCACCATGGAGTAAATCATGAGCTGCACATGCTCAGAAATCAGATATATTATAATTATATTTGTATAATTCGAATGCTCATTAATATTATTGTGCAAAGTGTAAATTTTGCTACAGAATGAACACTGCACTGGCGTCAGCCGTGTAGGTCTGTGCTGGAACAATGTGGAACGATGTGTGTGTGTTCATGACACTAACCCAGCATCCTGAAAGCCTTAGACCACCTGGATATAATGAGCTAGGCAGGATAACACCCTGATGAATAACACCCCTTCAAAATATGCATTTGAAGAAGAACATGAGTGTGTATTTTTTGTGTGGCTGAATTAAAGAGCGTACATGTTGGAAAGAACGAGCGTACGTGTTGAAAGAAAGAATGCTTGTGTGTGCAGAGTTGTGTGTGCTGCAAATGATAAAACTCTGCTTTGTACCATACTCATTTCCCAAATGCATGATTCTTTCTTTCTTTCTTTCTTTCTTTCCTTTCCTTTCCTTTTCTTTTTTCCTTTTCTTTCTTTCTTTTTTCCTTTCCTTTCCCTTCCTTTACTTTTCTTTCTTTTTTCCTTTTTTTCTTTCTTTCCTTTCTTTCTTTCCTTCTTTGTTTCTTTCTTTCTTTCCTTTTTTCTTTTCTTTCTTTCTTTCTTTCTTTCTTTCTTTCTTTCTTTCTTTCTTTCCTTCCTTTTTTCTTTTTTTTCTTTCTTTCTTTCCTTCTTTGTTTCTTTGTTTCTTTCTTTCCTTCTTTCTTTTCTTTCTTTCTTTCCTTCCTTCTTTCTTTCTTTCTTTCTTTCTTTCTTTCTTTTTTCTGTCCCTTCCTTTTCTTTCTTTCTTTCTTTCTTTCTTTCTTTCTTTCTTTCCTTCTTTGTTTCTTTCTTTCTTTCTTTCCTTCCTCTTTTCTTTCTTTCTTTCTTTCTTTCTTTCTTTCTTTCTTTCTTTCTTTTTTTCTTTCCCTTCCTTTTCTTTCTTTCTTTCTTTCTTTCTTTCCTTTCCCTTCCTTTTCTTTCCTTCCCTTATCTTTCTTTCTTTCGTTCTTCCTTTCTTTCCCTTCCGTTTCTTTTCTTTCTTTCTTTCTATCTTTCTTTCTTTCTTTCTTTCTTTCTTTCTTTCTTTCTTTCTTTCTAGAAGCCATTACTTTCCCATCTTCCTACTGTGGTAATAAGTAGCAATCTCATAAACTTTATGATGGTTTGAATCAACTTTTCTGAGCTAAGAAAACAAAAGAACATCATAAAGCCCCCAAAGGAATTACGCTCCCAAGGGAGATGCGAAAACAAATCTGTTTAGAGAGAAATCGAGGGGAAATGTGTGCCGAAACCCCAAGATAAAAAGTCTCTCTCACTCTAATTGCTTTTGTCACCAAAGTCTTTTATGATGTAAAGCCCACACATTTCTGAGAACCCTCTGTAAACCATTTGGGGAGTCTGTATAAAAGGTTCATTGGTAGAAAAAAAAAAACACACCCTCAACCAATGGCTATAAATGTCAAGAGACATTTGGTGAGATTGCAGCACTCAGATGTGAAGTTTCAGCCAGTTACTGCAATAACCTAAAGTGCCACTCTAATTGCAGCTTGGCCAGAAGATGGTTTGCCATTTTGAACATTCTGCATCAAGCTGGGAGAAGAAAAACCTTTCTTAAACGCTTGTCACGGCAGCCTCTTCCATCCTCTCGAAAACCTTGATTAAGATCTCCAGTGGTGGCTGCAATTACAAAAGCCTGAACAACAAGATTTGTCAGAAGCGGCGAGCCCAGACAAGTCCATTTTTCATGAACAGACCCGTGTGAACAATGAGGTTCTGGGTATCATCTAACAGAGTGTCTGCTTTGTCAGCAGCTGTCCTGCTGTCCTGATAATGAAATAACTCTAGTGTGTCTGCAGGTCCATTAGGTATGAAGTTTCTGTTTCTGTCAATGAAACGTATGGAGACATTCAGTTATGAGCTGTCCAGAAAAAGGTAGAATGTTTAACCTTGCAGCTGACTACAGAATTCCTTCAGGCAGGCTGCTATCTGCGAAATAGGCATGAGTCATTTCTCCTGCTATCGGGTTTGTCTTGGATTGCATGTCAGACAACGTGTCTATTTTTATTTGACTAAACTTTGAAAGCAGCTTCTTGGTGAAAAGCTGAGAATGACGAAGAGTTATTCATTTTGGTCAAGGTTGCAAAGATCAGGAGTCTGTCCCTAAAACACTGGGTGGGAAAACACCCTGGATGGGATGGGACATTTTTCCACATGGAACCACTCACACAAGTTCAGACACTCATTAACATTTAGCATAGCTTTTGTGTACAGTCCCACATGGACATGGTAAGGTCATGTGAACGCCCAGACATTACTCCAATCTCTGGACCCTGGAGCTACCTGCTGCACTGCTGAGTAAATACTCTCCGGTGCATGACTCAAAAAGCCCACTTTCTAATTTTCTCTGGCTTTTCTGACAAGTTCATACATAAATGCCACGGATATAAGCGGAGGTGTGTTTGCCACTGTGCACATGGCGGACTGTTGCGTTCCTGAGCTGTGAAGACAATTTAATTTTCTCCTCCCCTAATGAAGAATGAAACCTTTGCAGTTTTTTTTTCCTTCCGCACTGTGACCACCTGTCCTCACCTTTACTGGGTGCAACCGAGGGGAAAAGACAACAAGAGACCTGTGGTGAAAAGTGGATGATGACAAATGATATTTGTAAACCGTGGATAGATAAAAATACAGCACACGTATGTGTCGACACACTTCACACACGGATAACCGTGTGGCAGCATCCCAGCTTAAAACCTAATATTTCAATTGATTTACCTTCTGCAGTGTTGAGTTGTGTTGTGTGTGTGGATCTAATGGGCTTGGTCTGTTGTGCTGTTCAGTACAGTATGCTTTGTGTCAGGGCTGATTAGAGAGAGAGAGAGAGAGAGAGAGAGAGAGAGAGAGAGTGCCAGTGCTAGTCTACATCTCCTGGCTTGCCCACATCTGTTGTCTTGTGTGGTTAGCTGTGTTTGGAAGCGAAACTTAAATCCCGTGAATGAATTGGCTTATTTGTTGGACTTGTTTGTTGCTGCATGTTGGATTTCTTTTTGAAGAACGATTAAACACAACTGACTCATTTCCCTTTTGTGTGCTTTCCCCCTCCTCATCTTCTGTTACAGCTGAAGTGAGAAACATCAGTGACTCCCGCTTCCCACGAATGGAACGGTTATTGCAGACGTGTAAAGAGAAAATTGTTTTCACATTCGATCACGGCTTCACTGAGTTTTCCCAGAGCACCTAGCAGTTTTTAATTGTAAGAGATAACTGGGACACTTCCTTTGTGCTATCTCTCACTTTCTGTCTCTCCCAGAGTCTCTCGTTCACTCAGTGTTTCTCTCTCTCCCTCTCTCTCTCAGGGTCTCTCATTCACTCTCTGTGTTTCTCTCTCTCCCTCTCTCTCTCAGGGTCTCTCATTCACTCTCTGTGTTTCTCTCTCTCCCTCTCTCTCTCAGAGTCTCTCGTTCACTCTGTGTTTCTCTCTCTCCCTCTCTCTCTCAGGGTCTCTCGTTCACTCTGTGTTTCTCTCTCTCCCTCTCTCTCTCAGGGTCTCTCGTTCACTCTCTGTGTTTCTCTCTCTCCCTCTCTCTCTCTCAGGGTCTCTCGTTCACTCTCAGTGTTTCTCTCTCTCCCTCTCTCTCTCAGAGTCTCTTGTTCACTCTGTGTTTCTCTCTCTCCCTCTCTCTCTCAGGGTCTCTCGTTCACTCTCAGTGTTTCTCTCTCTCCCTCTCTCTCTCTCAGGGTCTCTCGTTCACTCTCAGTGTTTCTCTCTCTCCCTCTCTCTCTCAGAGTCTCTCGTTCACTCTGTGTTTCTCTCTCTCCCTCTCTCTCTCAGAGTCTCTCGTTCACTCTGTGTTTCTCTCTCTCCCTCTCTCTCTCAGAGTCTCTCGTTCACTCTCAGTGTTTCTCTCTCCCTCTCTTTCTCTCTCTCTCTCTCTCTCTCTCTCTCAGTTTTTCTCTCTCTCTCTTTCACTCTGTGTTTCTCTCTCTCTCTCTCTCTCTCTCTCTCTCTCTCTTTCAGGGTCTTCTTTCACTCTTTCACATTCTTCCTTTTCCTGCCATTTTTTCCACTTTATGTCTTTGTTTAGCAGACATTTGCTCTGTAAGTGAGTCATCATTTTTACCTTAATCCCCCTGGCCCCTGGTCAGAATTGCCATTTTTCCAGTACACAGTGGTGTGTTTGCTGAACTAACAGTTCATGTACTCATGGCTGTGGGAGGAATAAGGAGCAGCTGAGTTAGCCATAAAGATACATCTCTTCATGATTCAGAAGCAAGTGGGTGTCTGATCAGGCAACTTGTTTTATTAAATTTCAAAAAGTCCTGACTTCCTGAACATCGTAGAGCTGTGTGGGTTTTTTCTATGGTTGTTGTACCAGTGAGTGTGATCACCCTCTCAAACTATTTCAGCCCTAGCTCTTTATAGAATGCACTCAGGTTGATGTCGTTGGCTGATGGTGACACTTTTTTCCGCTGATAGGAGGTGATGAGCAGCCGACATTTCAGAGAAGGAAGGAAGCAAGTCGTCATGGCGACATTCGGTCCCCAGAGTCCATATGCACTCTTGGTATTAATATTTATCATTTAGTTGCTTGGCAAACACTCTTGTGATGCGACCTACATAGTTGACAGTCGCTAATGTGATTCATAATGTACACAGAATCTAATGAGTGCTGATGGCTGTCCAAAAAGTTTGTGATCTCACTTCAGTTTTGAGGTTTGGGACCTTATTTTTGTGTACACTGTAAAGCGTACAAAAGTATGCAGCCACCTGACTATTACATCCATATGTACTCGCTAAAGTCCAGATTTATTCCTCTTTACTGTGATAATGTGCTCCACTCTTCTGTTCTCTTTTGTGAAGGTATTCGACTAGATGTTGGAGTGAGTCTGTGTGGATTTGTGTTCATTCAGCTACAAGAGCATTAGTGAGATCAGACACTGGTGATGTAAGAGGGAGGAGGTCTGGGGTTCAGTCAGTGTTCCAGTTCATCACAAAGGTGTTCAGTGGGGTTGAGTCAGAGTGATAGTGAGGAGGTCTGGGGTTCAGTCTGTGTTCCAGTTCAACCCAAAAGGTGTTCAGTGGGGTTGAGTTAGAGTGAGAGTGAGGAGGTCTGGGGTTCAGTCTGTGTTCCAGTTCATCACAAAGGTGTTCAGTGGGGTTGAGTCAGAGTGATAGTGAGGAGGTCTGAGGTTCAGTCTGTGTTCCAGTTCATCCCAAAGGTGTTCAGTGGGGTTGAGTCAGAGTGATAGTGAGGAGGTCTGGGGTTCAGTCTGTGTTCCAGTTCAACCCAAAGGTGTTCAGTGGGGTTGAGTCAGAGTGATAGTGAGGAGGTCTGGGGTTCAGTCTGTGTTCCAGTTCAACCCAAAGGTGTTCAGTGGGGTTGAGTCACAGTGAGAGTGAGGAGGTCTGGGGTTCAGTCTGTGTTCCAGTTCAACCCAAAGGTGTTCAGTGGGGTTGAGTCAGAGTGATAGTGAGGAGGTCTGGGGTTCAGTCTGTGTTCCAGTTCAACCCAAAGGTGTTCAGTGGGGTTGAGTCACAGTGAGAGTGAGGAGGTCTGGGGTTCAGTCTGTGTTCCAGTTCAACCCAAAGGTGTTCAGTGGGGTTGAGTCAGAGTGATAGTGAGGAGGTCTGGGGTTCAGTCTGTGTTCCAGTTCAACCCAAAGGTGTTCAGTGGGGTTGAGTCACAGTGAGAATGAGGAGGTCTGGGGTTCAGTCAGTGTTCCAGTTCATCCCAAAGGTGTTCAGTGGGGTTGAGTCAGAGTGAGAGTGAAGAGGTCTGAGGTTCAGTCTGTGTTCCAGTTCATCCCAAAGGTGTTCAGTGGGGTTGAGTCAGAGTGAGAGTGAGGAGGTCTGGGGTTCAGTCAGTGTTCCAGTTCATCACAAAGGTGTTCAGTGGGGTTGAGTCAGAGTGATAATGAGGAGGTCTGGGGTTCAGTGTGTGTTCCAGTTCAACCCAAAGGTGTTCAGTGGGGTTGAGTCAAGAGTCAGGGCTCAGTGAGGACACTCGAGTTTCTGCAGTTTGAAGAAGAACCACATATGGTTAGGATGGGATTTATACACCTGGTGTTCAGTGGGGTTGAGTCAGAGTGAGAGTGAGGAAGTCTGGGGTTCAGTCTGTGTTCCAGGTCAACCCAAAGGTGTTCAGTGGGGTTGAGTCAGAGTGAGAGTGAGGAGGACTAGGGTTCAGTCTGTGTTCCAGTTTATCTCAAAGGTGTTCAGTGGGGTTGAGTCAGAGTGAAAGTGAGGAGGTCTGGGGTTCAGTCTGTGTTCCAGTTTATCTCAAAGGTGTTCAGTGGGGTTGAGTCAGAGTCAGGGCTCAGTGAGGACACTCGAGTTTCTGCAGTTTGAAGAAGAACCACGGGGTAGGATGGGATTTATACACCAGCAGACCCAATCCAGAGAGACAATGAGTAAAATCACGTAATTTAAACTAAACTTGTCACCATTTCTGTTGTCCTTCATTTGCTTGCAGTATGCTTTCTATTATTTTTTAGCCATGTGGTGTACAGTCCTTTCTTACTCAGATCCTGGATAATTAGATTTAAACTGGAATTAAGTAGAATTTCCTGCCTCTTAAAAAACAAACAAAAAAGGGATGGGGTAGTTAAGGAAGAGGGGTTCTTGTAATCTGCCAAAATGACTCAGCCCAAATTCCAACACCCACACTCTTAGACAAATCCTTACTTTTTCCCAGACTAGTTGAGTGATGAATTGCTTTCTGCTTTAATTACAGGACCTTAGAGTTCAGTTCCCCAACAAGCCCTGGGTCGTGCGGTGCTCTAGAGGGAAAGCGCAGTGCAGCATTTTGAGATAAAGATACAATCTGATCTTTTTATCAGGAACTTGATTAGCTGTTAATATTACTTAATATATAATATTACCTTTACTGCCCCTAAGACATTGGGACATGTTTATAGATGTTTCCTGACTTAAACTCAAAGACTTGTTTACTTGTTTGATCATGACCTAGTTTCTTGTTGCTGATTAGATCTATTTCGAAATATAACATTAGCATTATCAAGGGGAAATGGGAAGCCCATCCATCAACCTTTAACAAGTTTGAGGATACAAAAATACGTTTTTGCTGATAAACCTTCGTCTCTTAAAGCTCTTAATCTTTTTTTTATATTCAATACTTCTTCATTTATTGCACTGTGTGCACCATCTGCACTGTCATTCTTTGTCAGTGAATATGAATAATATTAGACCAGTAATTTGGGAATCCACTGAAAAGAAAACATGGGGATTTTTCCCCCATAAGAGCAAAGGCATCTCACAGAGCCGAGTCATTATTCACCAATAAATCTCAAGGTTATGGAGATGCAGCATGCAGTCAAAACATTAGGATTCCTTCCTGGACCCATTTCCTGTCTGACATGGATCGCTGCCACTAAAAGTGCAGATTTGTCACATTTTAGGACTCTTTTGAGAGTTTTTTTTTCTTTCACAGATGTAAGACTAATGAGCTCACAGATTAGCTCAAGCCAGTTCACCCTGCTTTGCACCACTTAGTCTTACCATCCTAGCGAGAAGAAACTGTTGATTACATTTTTATTAATGTGTAATGTAATTGCTCCTGGCAAATAGAAAGTTCTGCAAAGGTGTGAATGATATTATTTTGCTTATCAAAGTGTTTTTTTTTTTCTAGCAGAGACTGAGAACAAAGGCACAACCTCAGTTCGTTACACAGCTTTGCTAATGTGATGTCATTAGCACAATATGTGGAGCTAATTCTGGGAGGAAACAGTAACGGGAGGTATGAGAGAGTTTTCTGATGATCTGGGTATGAGAGAAGCCATTTTCCAGGAGCACAATGCAGGCAGGCTTGTTCAGGCTAAATAAATTATCACGGGAGCTATTTTTACACTGAAATATAAATGCAGTAGTCCTCTGAGCAGGAGCTGAGAATCTATACTCAGAACCACATTAGGGAATACAACCTAGCCCTTATCTGTGTGCTCACACTTTCCACTTTCCTTGTTATCCGTTCCTGCATGCGCTCTACTGCATCTTCTAATGCCCTTCTTCTTGCAAGGGTATATTTCCTAGAGCATAATAACAGATTTGATTTGTAAATTTTATTTGTTATGTGTTATTGGAAATTGTGCATGGAATACAACGCAACTGGGTTTTGCTGTTGTAAGAAAATTTACCAGTATGTGGCACAATATTCCAAGTTGAATATTTTTGCAATAACGATATTTTGAGAACCTTTTATTCCTTTTACACTCCTGCAATTTGCCAATGAGTGTCATTTTTAATTAATTAAAGAATCACAATTTAATCACAGAGGGCACGGTGGCTTAGTGGTTAGCACGTTCGCCTCACACCTCCAGGGTTGGGGGTTCGATTCCAGCCTCCACCTTGTGTGTGTGGAGTTAGCATGTTCTCCCCATGCCTCGGGGGTTTCCTCCGGGTACTGCGGTTTCCTCCCCCGGTCCAAATACATGCATGGTAGGTTGATTGGCATCTCTGGAAAATTGTCAATTGTGTGAGTGAATGAGTGTGTGTGTGTGTGTGCCCTGCGATGGGTTGGCACTCCGTCCAGGGTGTATCCAGGCTCCCCGTGACCCGAGGTAGTTCAGATAAGCGGTAGAAAATGAGTGAGTGAGTGAGTGATTTATTTATAGTTGCAAAACATCTGCAAACTTTCCTCGAAACGAGATACTGTAGTTCCTCTAATAACTTACATTATAACGCCTGTAATCAGTCCTCTTAACAGCCTCTCATTAGACTGTCAACACTGACACTGACACTGGAGACTCCTTCCAAAAAAAGTGAAACCAATATTTGTTTTGTCTTTTCCATGTTGTCTCTAAAAGATGGATCATATAATATTAAATCTGTCTGGGTTGTTTATTTTCCTAAGATCAGGTCTATAATGGCTAGGTGAGTCCAGTATTTAAATGATTCCTGCACAGGTCATGAAGCTCCGCCCCCATGATCTTAGATGGTCCATATAAAGTTGTGCTCAAAAGTTTGCATACCCTGAAAGAAATTGTTAAACATTGACATTTATTTGGAAAATATAACTAATAATATATAACTAATATAGTTGTTTGACTCCTTTTTAAAGCCTAATGATAACTGAAATCACCTAAACAACCCTGATCAAAAGTTTACATATCCTTGATATTGTCACGCTGCAGGACAAAGGCGAGTGAGGATCCAAATGCAGTTGAAACGTTTTAATGAACCAAGACAAGAAGCAGATAACAGACAGGAAAAACTAGGCAACACACAGAGCTAACGGGAGACAGGAACACAAACATATAGACAACGACTAGCAACAGGGAAGTGAGCAAACAGAGTATATATAACTGACAGGAACCAATGACAAAGCAGAGACAATCAGAGACAAAGACAACACACCTGAAGGAGAGATGGAGTTCAATTAATGTCCGTGGTAACCAATGAGTGGTCGGAGCAAACAATTAACAACAGGGAAAGACAGCAGACAGAAACAGGGCAGAAACACAGACAGACTCATTACAGATATAGCCACATTATAAACACACAGGTTGACACACAGAGGTTTAAATGGCTATTAAATAGCAGTTTCCACACATGTGACTTATTGTAATTGTAATTAGTGTCTGTGCGTAAACAGTCAGTGAGTTTTCAGCTCATGAGATGATGCACTGACTTGGCTGGATACTGCACCACGGGGAAGACAAAAGTACTGCCAATGGACCTGCATAATAAGGTAGTTGAAATTTATAAAGCAGGAAAAGGATATAAAAAGATATCTCAACACTTGAAAATACCAGTCAGTGCTGTTCAACTCTGACAAAGAGGTGGGAAAAAAAGCGGTTCCGTTGATACTAAGTCAGGGTCAAGAAAATCCCACAAACAGTTTTGAGACAAATACAGTCTGGTCTGGAAAAAAATGCTCTTGTTCGGTTAAAGGAGCACAATAAGGAAGTACTGTACTTGAACACAAATGACCTGCATGCTCGAGTTGCCAGGAGAAAGCCGGTACTGCTCCCATGGCACAAAAAGGCTCACCTTCAGTACCCCAGATAGCACGTAGATACTGTAAACCACACAGCTTCTGGAACAGAGCTATTTGGAGTCATGAGACCAAAACTGAACTTTATAGTCACAACCAAAAACCCTATGTTTGGGGAGAAGTCAACATGACCAATGGTGAAAAGTACACCATCCCCACTGTAAAGCATGCTGGCTGATCTCATGTTTTGGGGCTGTGTGAGCTCCAGTGGCACAGGGAAGTTAGTAAAAAAAGGATGGCAAGATGAATGCAGCATGTTATCAAAAATTACTGGCAGACAATTTGCATTCTTCAGCATGACAGCTGCGCATGGGACGCTCTGGGATGTTTCGCCATGACATTGATCCAAAGCACAAGGCAAGGTTGACCCGCCAATGGCTACAGCAGAAAAAGGTGAAGGTTCTGGAGGCCATCACAGACTCCTGACCTCAATATCATTGTGCCACTTTGGAGGAATCTCAAATATGCAGTTTGTGCAAGATAACCAAAAAATGTTCAGTAACTGGAGGCATTTTGCCAAGAAGAATGGGCAGCTATACCACCTGAGAGAATTAGGGACCTCATGCACACAAAAGACTGCATGTCATCATTAACACTAAAGGGGGCAATACACCATATTAAGAACTAAAGGTATGCAAACTTTTGAACAGGGATTATTACCTTATTTTCCTTTTTGTTATGTTAGATTATTGTGCCATTCTGTTATGCCTTACATATTAACTTGTTTCCTATAAGAAATAAAATAAATTTGTTTTGCCTTCTCATAGCTTTTCTTTTAAAAATGGAATGGTACATATCTCTGGGTTGCGGATCAGGGTTCAAGCCCCAGTGCTGCCAAGCTGTCACTGTTGGGCCCTTAAGCAAGGCCCCTTAACCCTCACTGCTTCAGGGGTACTGTATCATGGCTGACCCTGCTTACTGACCCCAACCTCCAAAGTTGGGATATGTGGAAAAAAAAGCATTTCACTGTGCTATATTATAGTTTTGTATGTGTGACAAAACAAAGGCTTCTTCTATTCTATATCCATCATTCATTTATCCTTTACACTGCTTATCCTGCTGGGCCTCTGCAACTCTGGAAAATCACAGGAGACCTGGGGCCCAAGGCAGAGTACTCCATGGACTGGATGCCAGCCATCTCAGGGCACAATCACACACACACACGCACACACACTCCCTTAATGGTCCATATAGTGTCTATAAAATGGGTCCAAACACAAACAAGCATTTGAGAACAGCATTTAGTTTCCCAAACTTTTTATTTTATTTTGCCAAGACTACAGCTTAATTTGTTGCTTTTTTGTCATGTTAAACATATGTACCAGCTTATTTGCAAAAGTAAAGGTTTTAAAAAATTGTAAGTAATATCTATTGACTACGATCTCCTCTCTATGTTGTTACTACATACACTAAATGATAATATATTAAAACGAGTGCACTAACATGTCCGAGCCACTGTTATGGAAAATTAGTCAACCCCTTCTGACCAATCAGAACGTAACATTTATCAGCACTGTGGTATACACACACACACACACACACACACACACTCCACATATACTCCAGCATTCCAAAATAAACCCGATCAACATTTCTAACTCTCTCTGCAAAAGGTCTTGCTTTCTGATAATGGCGTCTAATAGGATTTAATGGAGTGCCGTTAATCACCAGCTGGAGGTCAGGATATGCAGGTTAATCATGAGAAAATAAAAGCGTAGTTTCAGTGGAAAGCAGTTATTTACCAGCATCAGACAAATCCTGGCTCCATGCACAGGCGACTACAGTAAGAACTGCACCAATAAATCACAGGAAGTAAAGCTTCCTCCTTCTCAGACCTGATTCCAGCTTCTGTCATCCCGAACTCCCTGAGTGTCAGCTTTTATTCTTCTCTCTTTGTTTTTGTTAGTGTTTACAATGAAGCTGGCAAATTAGGTTGCACTATGTACTCTCAGTTTTATCATAAATCCCATTTCTTTTAAACCTATTTATACAGCGGAGAACGTAACTCCAGCTCTTTGTTCGAGCCACGTTTCATTTCCTCGCTCCCTGCACCACACTCTCGCATGCTTAGTTTATGAGACAGGGAAAAGAGAAGAAGGAAGAAAATCGGCTAAGCTATAGAACTGTGGCTAAGGTGCGGTATTAACATTAGCATTTGCTGACCTGCTGAGTAAGGATTCAGAGTTTGTATTGTATTGATGGTATTTCAGCACATGAATACACACAAAATATAGAAACACTATTAAATAAATAATCATACGAATCATTGACGCTTCTACTGCAGAACCTATTTTTCACCCCTAAGCCCTACACTTTCTGTACATCATGGCTTCAACAAAAAGTGTGCACAGAACTGATACTGTGTACATGCAAATATATCTTGTTCTTAGTGCAAATGGCTTCATCATGCGTTTTTTGTTTTTTTTTTTGGCCTGCTGACATTATTATCGGGAGCTCTGGTATACAGGTATCAGTGGTGTTTTCCGGAAAACAGACACTTAAAGATGGAATATGAATCATTATTCATGACGTTCGATATATTCGGCTGCTAATACACGCTCACCGCTGACCACTGTACTCCTTCTCATTCAGGCAATTATGCAGTCAGCCAATCATGTGGTGGCAGAAGAGTCTATAAAATCATGCGAATACAGGACAGTTAGTGTTCACAGCAATCAGAGTATGGAGGAAAAGAAGCTCACTGGCTCGGTTGATGGTGCCAGACTAGCTGGTTTGAGGATTTCAGTAGGTGCAGATGTAAACGATAGCATCATATTCTTGTTCTTGGCTAATAGAAGTGGAATCTGATGTGGTCCTTTTCCTGAATGTAGCCTATTCTCTTCAAGGTTTGACATTTTGTGTGTTCTGAGATACGTTTCTACTAACGACGTTTGTAAAGAGTGCTTATTTTAGTGTCCAGACTGGTCATTCTGTCATCACTGTCAATTCTATTCACTAGCTGTTGTTAAGTAAACTCCAGAGACTGTCATACATCAATATCCCAGGAGATCAGCAGTTTATGAAATACTCAAACCAGCCATGAGTCATATGTGATATCAAATTTTTCCCCATTCTGTGGTTTGATGTGAACATGAACATGAACATAAACATCTGATCTGCATGACTGGATAATTCCCTCAACACTCAACACTACCTCAGCACTCTAGTTCCCTCCCACAACCTGTGATCATTTATCCCCCGAACGCCTGCTAGTGCTTACTCAGAGAGGCGTGAACTCCCTTTCCAGGACCTTCAAACTGACTTTGACATAAAAAATGCTTCATCACTTTAGTTTATCAGTGTTTTCTGTTATCTCTTTATTGTGTGTGTGTGTGCGTGTGTGTGTGTGCGTTTTTAATTGATCTTATTTTAATATGGTGGTTTAGATGCTACTGAAATCTCTCATGGTATGTATGGAGCTCTACACAGGAGAAAAGTGAGAAAGCTTCTTAGACACGAACAGCATACGGGTCATTGTGCACAAAAAATCAGGCTTCTGTGTAAAGTATTTCTGTATGTGAATAATGTTCCCTGGATATGTATCAAACTTTAAAACTCTTTTCCCAACTTTAAATCCAGCCCTGTGTGAACGAATAAAACCTACAATTTTAACGGACAGTGAAGCTTTTTTAGCCGTTAAATCTTATTCTGTTTTATTCTATTCTGATGAAGCTGTGTGCTTGTTTCCATTCGAGGACAAATGACGAGCTACTTATTAAATCAAGCTAGGTACCTAAGCGCTCTCTCTCTCTCTCTCTCTCTCTCTCTCTGTCTCTCTCCCCCCAGTTTTTTTAACCCTTTAGAAACACACTTAATAATTAAAATTGCAGCTTGAGGGAAGAAAAGCAAAAACTCTAGCATATCTGTTTACTGTTTATCTGTAAATATATATATATATTTTTTTTTTTTTTTTTTTTTTTTTTGTGTACAGCATTAGTAAAGTTGGAGTGTTTTACTGTTAAAGAGTCTTTTTCCGTCATTTCAGGTGAATCTAATAGGTGTAATGGAGTACATTCAGCTGTGATGAAGCGACTGTTCATAAAAAGAACTTGACCTTGAGTATATGTGAATGATGTGGGCAAAAAGAGTTCAGTGCATTTATCTTATTCAGATTAAATAGAGAAAAGACTTTAATTGCTAAAACGTTGTGAAATGTTAAATTACGGTGCAACGTGGAGCGATTTATTCAGCCGTTCTTGTTCTTCTTAAAGACGCCGGGTGCGAGCGAAGGCAAGCAGTAGGAATGATGTGGCTTCCTTTCTTCCCACTCCTTCTCCTCATCACTTCCTATATGCAGCCCGGCTGGAGAGGAAGCGAGCGAGCAGGGGAAGGAAGTGGCTGAGACTGGTGTGAGCGTCAGTAACGAGAATCAGACCGTCTGCATAAATAGATCTCTTTACATAACTTCTGAGGGTTATGCTGATGAGCTGCTTTGTTTGAACAACTTCCCTCTTTTGTTTGTTATCAGAATCCAGGGCAAGGTAAAGAACGCACTAAAAGGAGAACAGGACGACCTATTTAAACCCAAACACGAGCAGATCACAAGTTGTGTGTGGAACGTTGTCCTGTTATGTGTGCACTGATGGGAAATGGGCAGATTTCAATGTACTTCGGTGAGGACTGAGGCGTGACACCAAGCACAATGCTATAAAGGTCTCGTTTCTCCTCTTAAACTAGAACAAACAGTGCAGCTTGTTCTTGGAGCAGGTTTGAAGCGAGTGCTCTTTCATGAACTATCAACGTGAGGACCGTCGATGTGTTGAACAAATCAAATAGTATCACTGATCACTCGATCACGGTTTTAAAACTAATTGATGCTTCAAACGTACACAGTAGCAGAAAAACAGATTCTTGTGTTTTTGTACCAGAAATTAGACTCCATTAGTTCTAAATTAGTTCCAAAAACTGTGATATTCTTTGTATTTGAGTGCATTTCAATGAAGTTGAGCTGAATTGCATTTGGTGACGCCAACAAAACTCTATAATAGGCAAAGCTCACTGCTGAAATGAGTTTTTGTAGTTGTATTTACAAGCGAAAAATGGTTATTTGGACTTGCATCTATGTGCCAGTAAATATATATATTTATATATGAAATGTCAATAAAAAATTATATTATTTATTAGTGTAACAGCACCTGAAAGGCCAGAGTCAAATTATGAAAAAGCTGAAATCGATGTGAGGTGAAAAGAAAATAGTTTGAGGTGAAAATGGCTGAAAGAAAACTGTCTACTTTACACCAGGTGATCATAAGCACCATGAAACTGCTTTAATAGTTCTTTATTTAAAACAAACTGTGTCTTAGAAATGCAGAACTTCGAGTGTCCACAGGACGCTTATTCTTATACGGCATTGTTGCTTAAATAAATGTCAAGTCTTATTTCTTATAATTTCTCATAATATATTTATATTGTCTCTATTTAATAATGCCATTTATATGAAATGACTGGGATTCACAACCCACACGCTATTTAAAATAAATGACCTGTATGTACTGTAGAAGTGCATTAGTCCATGGTCTGTCTGAATCCTCCATCCTGATTGGTTGAAAGACGGCTTATTTTTACATGAAAGCAGATCAGGTGTGCGACTGTGTGGCTGTCATGGATAAAATGCACGTGTGCAGTTGTAGTGCAATAAACGCTGTGCAAAAATATCCATTAGTGTGTGTTGTATAGTCGAGAAAAGTCTGAGTTCTTAGTGTTGTCCTGGTTGAGGGCCTGAATTACCTGTTGGAAGAAGCTCCTCCTCATCCTTTATTCATATTAAAATAAAAAAATAAAAATAAAGAACAATTAAACCGTGGTTACGTGTTCTTTATTTACTCATTTTTTGTGTTGCCCGTATAATACAGCGGATCACACTATATAGTGCGATATAGTGAGCAGAAGCCTCACTGTAGGTGTGTTACGGTTAATATATAACATAATACACTTAATTTATTCTGGATAAATAAGACAAATAATATATATATATATATATATATATATATATATATATATATATATATATATATATATATATATTTATTTTCCAGAATAAATTATGTGTATTATGTTATATATATATATATATATATATATATATATATATATATATATATATATATATATATATATATATATATATATATTATTTGTCTTATTTATCCAGAATAAATATATATATATATATATATATATATATATATATATATATATATATATATATATATATATATATATATATATATATTATTTATTTATTTTCCAGAATAAATTATGTGTATTATGTTATATATATATATATATATATATATATATATATATATATATATATATATATATATATATATATTATATTATATGAGCTCCAGTGTTCCTTTTTTCTTAATAAATTAGCATCTCAGTTCAGCACCTGACTTTGGTCTTCTTTCCTGACTTGGTCATCATACAGTAACAGTGTTTAACTGTAACACACCTATAGTGAGGCTTCTGCTTCAGAGTTCTCAAGCACAGCCCCGGGCCTTTTGCCGAACCAGAAGCCGCAGTGGATCAACGCCACTAAAAAATACTAGCAGGTCTTCCAATCAATGAGCTCCTCAGCCACTACAAAGGCAAATCTGTCAGCCACGCTGCAAGAAAGTTTTCAGCTAAGAATTCAGCAGAGAGAAAGTAGGCTTGAAACAGTCCGAGCTGGAATTTACTGCTAGACGTACAAACTAATTAGGAATGCATAGGTAGCCTCCAGCTTCTTCTCCAGAGCTCTCTCCTGGATTTTGTCTGTCTGTCTGTCTCTCTTTCTCTCTCTCTCTCTCTCTCTCTCTCTCTCTCTCTCTCTCACACACACTCTCTCCTTCTCACTCTGAGGGTGTCTCATCTGTAATTCATTTGAATCCAGTCTATCTTTTCCACCAGGGCTGAGAGGAGAGACAGTATGGAGCAAGAAACGAGAAAAAGATCTCACCCTCTATCTTCTTCATATTTTATTACACTATAAATTTTGTCAGAAGAAGGTTACAGTGATAAATATCCTTTGTTTTCAGAGGAAACATAAAAAGCAGGCGTGTAATGCGAAACACATGAGCTGTGCCGACTCTGTCTGTGTTCCATTATGAGTAAATCACATTGTTTGAGGATGGAGTCAGTGGGGTGAAGGAGACTGGAGTGTGTCCTCTGGCTCGAGGGGGTTGGTCAAAGAGAAGTGGACAATTTCTCTCAATCCTTTCACTTGATTTACGATGCCGATCAAGAAAGAAATTTGTCTTCGGTCTAAGCGGTGGGTACGGGAGAAACGGACACGGTGGATATTATTATTCCAGTAATGGTTCATAATGTCAGTCAGACAGACTCGGTATTTGAAAGCTCTTCACTGACAGGAAGAATGAAGGAGTATTTTTTTTAATTCCTCCCAACTTCCCATTACCACTTTTAACCCAACACTTCCTCCCACAGTCATGCCATAGTGTCTGCATGCAAATGGTAGCTGTCATGTTGGCATGTCTCCAGGCGTGGAGCTGAATATTTTTGACCTTGATTCAAGGATTCATGATCGACCCAAAAAAAAAAACTCCAGAGTCAGCCACTCGCACCACCTGCTCATGTGTTCCTGCATGAGATGGAGGGCTTGTGATGCTCTGACAGCTTGTCAGGACTCTCCATGGTAATGGATTTCAAACGCTTGCCCTGTTTTTTTTCTGTGTAGCCACGAGGCAGTGCATGTTCTTACAGAGCGTATAAGCACCGATATACTTTTAATTTTAATATGTCGAGTTCTTATATTGTGAGATAAACATTAGGATGGTCCCCAGATGGTGGGAATTTTATTGGGCATATCTGGACTTGTAATGTTGCTGAGTGTCAGATGGGTCATGCCTCGATGTGTGACTCTGGGCAGGTGAGTCAGCAGGGTGCCGGGTTCGTTGACATTGTCTTGTGCTAGCGGTGAACTATACAGTAGTTGTATTGATTTACCACAGCAAGTGCCATATAAAGTGTATGTTCTCTTTGTTCTCTCCTCTGCTCTTCTTTTTTTTTTTTTAAATTGACTAAATTCTTAATGCTTGTTCTTTTGGCTTTCTTCTTCTCTGCCTGTATTCATTGTTGCCTCTTTCCATTTCCTCAAACTGTATTTGGTATTTTACATCTAATTTCCCTTCTTCCGCTCCATCTCCCTTAATCCCTCGTGTCATTTCCCTACGCTCCTTTGTGCTTGGCTTTTTCCTCTTCGTTCCTCTTTTTTCTTTCATTTTATTCACCTTATCCTTTCTGTCTTATGTATGTTTCTTATTTTTCTCAACCGCCCTCTCTTTTTTCTGTCGTTCTCTGCAGCCTCTTTGGAGAGCTCTCCATAACCCAAGCAGTTCCAGAGACCCGCCAGTCACCACAAACGTCTTCTCAATCATTGGCAGCACACACCAGCCTTCCAGCCCAAAACTGAGTCGACTCAAGCCCCGGATCAAACCCTTGTGTCTTAGGATACTTATCTTTCCCCTTTCTCTTTCTCTTTACCCTTATCATACATCCTTCCCACCCAGATACCAAACCTTAGACTCCTAAGATGACTTCTTCTTCTTCATCTTCATCTTCTTCTTCCTGTGGCAAGTGTAACATCTCTGAATTGGACCACAGATATTCTTCCTGCTAAAAGGACAATTAGCACTGAGAGACTAATTTTACTGTATGTCATCTTAAGTGTAGCACTTTCCTGTAGAGAGTGTGTTAGCTACACCATTCAGACTAGCATAATATTCAGGCACGCACATTAGTCGCAGCAGTAGGGCTACTGGTAACTATTTTCTACTTTCTTTCTTACTCTATATCTGTTTTCCTGACTTTGCCCTCTTTACTCTATAGAAGGACTGCATAGAGACATTTTGCACATCTGTATATTATCTGTGCCTCGTGTTTATTCCCGTAAGTATGTTGTCTTTTTCTGTTATGCTCAACTGTACGCTGTGGGCTCTTTGATCTGTTTTTTGTTTTGTTTTGCACCACAACCCCTTCCGCTCGTCCTTTCCTTAATCTAAACTACACTGTGACTCTGACCAGCTGTCTTAACGTGGCAGATGCCACCTGATCTACTCTCCGACGCTCCAGCCCCTTCAAATCAAGGCAGCCTCCATGCTTCCCAGCATTTAAAACAAAATAGGACATGAGAAATAAGGAGAAAGGGCAGTCATTATACCAAAAGTCAGGCAAAACATTATTCCCATTAAAATAAAGTATGCCACATGGAGTCTGTTCGGGTGTCTGATCTGAAAGCGGTGAGAGATCTGAAAGCGAGATCTGAAAGCGTCCTCTCCTGAAGACTTGTCCTGGCCATGGAGGAAAAAAGAAAAAAGAAGAAATCTAGCTATCAAACAGCACCGTTAAAGTGAATCGAAGAAAAGGGATATCGAACGGAAATCATAATGAATTTGTTCTTTGCTGTCTGCAAACATTTTCTGCCGCATCACCGTATTGTTAAATGGCCATGCACTGTTACCTTTATTACTACAAAGCACACGACATCGCTTAGTCGTTGTTATATATCAATCAGCAGAAAAGTCTACACGATACAGTATATCAGCTCAAAAAAAGCAAAACAGTATAACCATTTTATACCTGTAGCATGACTCAGCACGTGACTAGCCTTCCAAATAGCTTCAACAGAAATTGTGTTCTAGTTTGATGAAATAAAAGGTTACATAAAGTCAAGGCCTGATCTAAAAGTGGGGGATTGCAGCAGATTGAATGCTGTTGATTAGATCGTATTGGATCAGCTAGCCACTCGAATGGTGGTGGTGTTGAGAATCACAGAGGAAAGGCATGTTTCAGTTAAACTACTCGACAGCATTTCATGGCTGGTTGAAGCTACGGTCTGGTCCACGGTACACGGGAGAACACTTTTGGAAATGGGTTTTGTGATGGTGGAAATGTTGTGAAGTAATAGAATAGCGAGTGAGGCGTATAATTAATCTTTCATCTGTGAGATCTTAAAAGTTGCATGGTTGGTGAAATATTACAGGGAAATAGACGGCTAATATTTATTTACATATCATACGCCTCTACTGTGAGATGACCACTGAAAACTGACACTATACTACTACGGTTTGAACTCGATGATCGTTGGTTTAGATCTTTAGTTTGAAATTGTTACTTTTCGCTGACTGTGTAGCGCTAGTCGGTCACGAGACGTCTCACTTATTCGTAGCAAATATTGTGCGAGTTTTTGTTCTTCTGAAGCATTTTTAGCCTTTTTCTAGTTAAAAAAATGGTCCTTGATAGCTGAAAGAGCGCTTGCAGAAGAAGAACCATTTTAGAAAATGATTTGATGACCTCTGGAAAATTTGTCAGCTAATGTTCCATGATATTACAAAATGTCAAAATGGGAAAGATGGTCACAGAGAGCAGAGTGCTTCAGAGTGTGCTGAACTTCTGAAATGGTTATGAAAGAGTTTTTAAAGTTGTCGAAGATGGCTACAGCTAAGGACCTTGTGCATGGCGCACAGTGGTTGGTTTAGTTTCTCTAAAAGAACAAAGGATGGAGTTTGAATTAAATCTCCATACGTACCTCATAATGTACCTCAAATTTCTTTTTACCTTGAGCTGAAGCCCATTCACGGTAATGAAATAATAATAACGTATCGTGTCTCAGAGCTAGAGAACTGATCTCTGTCAGGTCTATTAAATCTGTGTGATGCTGTTTAGTATTTAAAGATACTTTTATTATGAACTACTAATCGCAAAACGTCTTAGTGTAGAAATGCTGTTCTGCTGTCATTTTTTCTTCTGCTAGTGACATGCTTTGAGAAGCCTGAAATAAATGTGAGGATTGTGAGGAAATGGAGTATTGATGGTAGTATCAGCTTATTGATCTGCAGCATTAAGGTGACATCTAGGGCAACGTCTGGATCAAGGCTGCTGCTTCCAGACTGACTCTGGATATTCTGATAAAAGAACCATACGTCTTATTGAAACTCAGACACACTGCACTTACATGCATGCTACCATTTGCATCTATATAGTTTGTACTTTCTTTTATGATATGATTTGTTATATGTTTCTGGTTATGCCAGTGTTGTACAAACCGGTTCTCATCAGACCTGGGATGTTCAACTCAAACTTCCAGTCCAGGTCCTTGTTTCCAGAGGTTCAGATAAGCACTGGTTGTATGGGGACAACGGTTTTCTTTTCATTTTTTGCCATTAATAATTCATCACCGACAAACAAGACAAATGAAATGGAAAAAATGTATAAATGGAAAAGTCAGTGAAACCCCTACTGGGATGTAGTCACTGGTTCACTGTCTTTAGCATGTGCTTGGATAAACCTCGACAGAGGATCTACTCCAGAGGACATGCCGAGTTTTTTCTGACGTTAATCGGTTGAACTACTCAATTCTGTCCACAGAAACACTTTGCTAGGACACAAGTTGATATCCTCTGCTCCAGATGGTTGACATTTTTGCTTTTCTAACTCACAGAATGTACAGTTTAATGTTCTGATTAAGACATAGCAGTGATATGCACAAGAGCTGTGTCTTAATTGTCTCAAAAGTGTCTAAAGTATTATAACTATAATATAATACTACACCTACATGATGGATGCATGGATGAATTGGTGGGTGGGTGGCTGGATGGATGGGTGGGTGGGTGGCTGGATGGATGGATGGATGGATGGATGGATGGGTGGGAGGGACATTGGGCACATGTATGGATGGATGGATGGATGGATGGATCTGTTTTATACATAAAAAAGTATGCATTTAGTTGATTTTATGTTTTTTTTTCCTGTATTATAATAAGGAAAGAACTAGGAAAATGAATCAGCTCTTTTTGGCTGGCTTAAAATTTGAGGTAGTAGAGAGTGTGAGTTCACTCTTCATACACAATCAGTTGAAAAGTCAGTAAAGGCACTGGATCATTTTGTCTCACCAATAGGAGCAAAAATGCAAACCATCTGGGGCCTGGTACTGATTTGAGAAACAACACTGCATAATGCATTCTCTCTCTGTCTCTCTCTCTGTCTCTCTCTCTCTCTCTCTCTCTCTCTCTCTCTCTCTCTGTCTCTCTCTCTCTCTCTGTCTCTCTCTGTCTCTCTCTCTCTCTCTCTCTCTCTCTCTCTCTCTCTCTTTCTCTGTCTCTCTCTCTCTCTCTCTCTCTCTCTCTCTCTCTCTCTCTCTCTCTCTCTCTCTCTCTGTCTCTCTCTATCTCTTCCTCACTCTCTCTCTCTCTCTCCTAACACACAGATAACTACACATTTGCATATATGGGTGAAAACAACAGTTTGATTTCTGCCATTTTGTAGCATGCTGTGTTATTCTTTTCTGCTCCGGTATATGAAACAGGCATGAAGACCAAACCTTTAGAGCCCTGACCTTTCCTCCATATACATATATTGTGCCTAATGATGGAAACAAATATTAAAACTGTAATAAATGCATTAATAAATTACACACATTGGTCTACACGTGTCTTAATGGTGTGCTTGTGTTTGTTAATGAAATACACAGACAGGACTGGAAAAGGCTTTTATTTATCATGCACCATCATCTCTTCTCATGTCTGATGCTTTTCTTTAGTTCCTTCTTTTCCTTTTTTTGTCTTCTTTGTCTTCGTTTTCCTCTGTCTTTCATCATCATCTCTTCTTCCTCCTCCTCCTCATTTTCATCTGCTTCATCCTCTGCTTGTTCTTTGTCTTTTTTCCTCTTCTTCTTTGTCTTTGTCACCTTGTTCTATGTCTTCTTCTTCCCCTTCTTTCTCCGCTGCTTCACAGCAACAGTTAAAGGGACAGTAAAGATTTATGCACTCTCTCCTGCCTGTGATGCAGTTTGCAGTGAAAACAAAGTCAAGTTTTCAAATTGTTTCTCCTGACCTTTTACCTCTGCTAACTCCCATATGCCGTGTCTTACAAAACTGGAGGAACACTCTTTAGATGGGGTCCAGAAATCAAAAGCCTTAAATACGAGAGGTTGTGCTGTTCCGAACAAAAGAATCAACGACGAGGTGGTATGATGTGTAACCACCATGAGTTTCATTCCTCTATCACCACAATGAATTAAAGAACAACTTGTTCCTTCTATCAGTTTATAGCTACATTTAATGATATGCAAGATCCTTCATGTTAACCCTCGCATTATTCACTCACCAGCCTCTCTTTCTCTTTCTTAAAGTTAACACCACAAAAAAATAACTAACTAAAGAAATGTTAAATTAAAAAGTCCTGAAAAAATCACTCTATCAATGACCTTTAGACATTCATTTCTAAGCTAAGCAGTAAGTGCTCATTCTTTCCTTATTACAGGACTGTGGAAAATATAATGTTAGAATTTTATAAGTTTATTATAGTCTTAGATGATATGGAGTTGTCGCTTTAGGTCAGGTCATGCATTAGATCGATAAAGCACCTTAAACCCCTGTGATTGGCCTTGCAAGCAGAAAATAGATGAGTAAGAGCTGTCATTGTAGAATACAAATCAATACCTTTTAAGCAATCAGACTGAAGAATTCAGCAGCACTGCAGTAAAAATTTCAATATGGCAAATAGGTTGTTTTTTTTTACGTGAATCTTTGAAATGATTTGATTATTATAGATCAGAAAACACTTTAATTCAGTCCCATGTTTGGTCAATCTGCATTAGCTGGCTTCACTACACACTCTTAATATAATACAATAACATGAGGGAAGAGTAGATGCTGTTGAACTGGGTTACGTGTGTTCTCTGGGAGATGGGATATCTTTTAAAACAACATCCATTCTCTCCTGGGTGTTGAGTTTATCTACACAGCACACTGAAATTGACCTGGACACACACACACACACACACACACACACACACACACACACACACGGCTTAACTCATTTTGCTGATGGAGTGAATTGAGGCTAGCTGGAGAGAGGCTGAGAGCCGAGCAGAACGAAAGAGACGATCATTCATTACAGCGTCTCTGGCAGAGACACTTATCTCCTCATATCTCATTTTTATCTCCTGTCTCTGTTTTTGTCTCACTCCTTCCATCTCTCTTTGTGTCACTCTTTTCCACGTAAGCAAGGTTGCTTTATTCTATTTGTATTCACTATACATGTAGCAAATATATTCTTTTATTTTCCTTTTCCATCATTATCTTTCTTTCCTCTCTCTTCTCTCGTCTTCCTCTCTCTCTTCTCTGTCTTTCTCTGACCGTGGATGGTGTGAACTCAGGAGGCATCTACACACCATCAAATGAATTAAATATCACAGGCAGCACCCTGAGAGCTTGCCATATTCAGAGAAGCCAGGTATGTGTGTGTGTGTGTGTGTGTGTGTGTGTGTGTGTGTGTGTGTGTGTGTTTGTGTGCGTGTGTGTGTGCGTTTGTGCACTCAAATCCTTGTGTGCTTCAGGTAAGCTAAAACATCTAATTCAACAGGGACAGGTCAGGCATCTGATTTATCTTCTGTGAAACTTCACACATTTACAGAAAAATATTTTTAACTTAACTTTAGTTTTGTCATGGTTCGCTGCAAGCGTTCTTTTACACATGATCTTTTGGTTTTAGCTATTAATCTCTTTTTTTATTTCTGTCTTTTAAAGAATTGTTTTGATTCTCTCTGTTTCCAGAATGTTCCCTGCATCTCTGTCTGCATTGCACTTAAAGTGGAGTCCCCTGATATCCACAGATGGTCTGTATCAGGAGAATATTTGGACCAACATCCCATAGCTGTTTCAAGAATCTTCAATATCCTAAGCCACGTGTACACACACACACGCGCACACACACACACACTAGGAAAAACTGTACAATGGAAAAGGCAGTTTAAAAGCTAAATATGCGGTGCTCACCTTTACAGCTACAGTCAACCTACACCTCAAATCTGACCAAATACACACACATACGCACACACACACACACACACACACACACACAACACAGTATTACTCCACTTAAAATTCTTTCACATTATCTTGAAGGACTGGTCATGTGCCCATGTCCAAGCGTGTGTGTGAGACTTGTACTTATGACTTGCCAATACCTGGCAGTCACCTCTGCCCAGTTAAGCAGCCTGGTAGGGAATCCGTGCACTTCCAGCAGCCTCAAGGCGCCACTAAGTTCAATAGAGTGCTGTGAGCATGCTCATTAAAGCCGGCATGGCCACTAAACCCTTCCTTCTCCTCCCCCCAACTCTCCCTCTTTCTGTCTCCCAACAGCTTTAACCTCTCTAACCAATAATGAGGAGCTCATGCTGGCACTGTGTGTCATTAGCGCCACCACACACACACACACACACAGCTGCTTCTCACTCTCATTGTGTCCGCTGGCTGTAGCTGGTTGTCTGGAGGTCCCTTCTCCAATGAAGCTTGTTTAGCTGTGAGAGCATGTGGCACAGCTGAAACTGGGAACCTGGTCCACCATCTTGAGCAAAATGCCGCATAGTTTCATCCATTCATCCATTTTCTGTAGCACTCATCCTACACAAGGTCACTGGGAACCTGCGGTCTATCTCAGAGGACTCAGGGCACAAGGTTGGGACACTGGACCACATGTCAACCTATCACAAGATACAATCACACACACACACACACACACACTCTTCAATCAATTTAGAGATGCCAATCAATCTACAGCACATGCCTTGGATTGGAAAGGAAACCAGAGAACCCAGAGGAAACCCCTGAAGCATGGGGAGACAGGGCAGAAATAGGAATCAAACCTTCAAGCAAGGAGGTGTGCGGCAAATGTGCCAACAACTAAGCCACTGTGATCATATGCCCTGTTTGTACAGATCCATTTAATATAAATTCACTGGGCATCTTTTGTATCATTGAGTTGTATACGTTCTGCCAGCAGGATGACATTCCCTTTCCATGACTAGTCCTTCTTAAAAGAATCAAATTCATTCCAAGAAATTATAGAAATCAGGCTGATATCATGTCCTTCCATAATTATACTACAACATAGTAGACAAAAAGATCATATAAGACAGACAGACAGACAGACAGATAGATAGATAGATAGACCGAAAGATAGACAGTATAATTCATTGATCCCAAAGGAAAGTAGTTTCTCCTTCTTCCTAGTGCGTAGTTGCCCTATAATGAGCAATAATTTAGATTTAAAACACTTGTTTTTTTTAGCTACACCTCAGCATTTTTCTCTTCGCTCTCCTTAAAGCCGAGCAGTTCTTCCAAGAAATGAATTTTTTATTGCAACACGTCCACAAGACGTTTAATGAAACATTATTCCACAACACATCATACACACGTTGGCTGACGTGGCCAGAAAATCCACAAGGCAAGTTAGTTCCTGTTATCTGTGTTATCGTTATAGCAACTAGAAAACAGTCCTTGTGTCACTAACTTCTTTTTTTTAATGCAATAATACCAGAAGCACTGCTTTTCATTTTTACTGAGAAGCTAGAAAGCCTCTCTCAAAGACTTTCTCATGGCAGAAAACCTCCAGGCCTTTACAAAGCACTGACACTGGAAACTCCTTCCATAAATGTGAAATAAACATCTGAAATAATTAGAGATTAGTTCATTCATTATCAGTGTTACAACATGTTTATTACATATCATAACCTTATTAGCTGTTACAGAGCTAATAGACTATAGATTATAAGAGTTACACATAAGGAGCAGGACCTTATTGTAGATCTGATCTTGTTAATACAGTGTGAAAATATTCAGATGGTGACGTAGAACGTTGAGCAAGTGCAGAAGGAGTTCCGGGAAAAGACGTTCATTTACTCAACGTTTGCTTAGTCAGCTTCCTCTTAGTGCATTACGTCTGTAATACATCTCTATTATTACCTCCTTATGCCTAAAGGAACCGCCCGACTCCACGTTACGTTAATCACTCTTCTGAATACAAACTATTTGTTTCTTTAGAGCTAATGAAGAAATTGCTAGTTCCAGTAAGTTTATTACATCACCCCATATTTTGAATATAAGTTGGGAAACTAGGCTTCCTGAGCAAACATGTGATTTCCATTGTGTTCCCAAGAAACAAAAATGATGTGTCATCACTAGATGTTCAGAACACCCCCCCCTCCCCCCACTCTTTTTCCTCCCTTTTTCTCTCTTTTAGACTTGTCTGGACAGCCACCCTGGCCTTGCGCCAGACATAAGTGAAGAAGATGACTCACATTTATTGCAATCAGATGAAAGAAGAATTGCCCTCAACAGCTTTCAGGCACTGAATAGGGGTGCTGATGATGATTCGTACTTACCTTAAGAGGATTATGAGCACATTATAATACATGAAAGAGTTATTTTTTTTTGTTTTGTTTTGTTTGAAACCATTTTATTTAAAAGCAAAAAACATCCATCATTACTCATGTCAGTTAAAAGTGCAGTCATTGGATATAAACAATTTTATAACCAATTAATGTGTTTAGTATCATTCAGAAGGTCAAATTATTTTACTATTGCTCAAAAAATATATTTCTCTTTCAATTCTATTGAGCTTGTAATTTTGTGCTGAGGTAATTATTTATTAAAAAAATGTTAATTAAAAGCAAGTATATTTTTGCTTCTCCAATAATCTTTCTATCTTTATATGTAACTAAGTGTTTGTTAAACACAGCCATGTTAACGATAGTGTAGGATATTTTATATGTCTCTGTTGCCATTAGCAACGACTGGTATTGTTCCTACTGATTCAGTTATTCACTTTCAGTTACTGCTTTATCCTGCTGAGGCTGTGTGCGAAACACACACCCGGTGCGTCACACTGTTGCACTAGGCACACATGTTCACACCCTCCTAAGCTAGGGGCAGTTCATCTTTGCCAATCTACCCACTGTTTTTTGGAGATGGGAGGAAACTGGAGGACCCAGAGGAAATATACATGTGCAGGGGTTGTGGTAACCTAGTGGTACAGGTGTTTGACTACTGATCGGAAGGTGGCAAGTTTGAATCCTACGCCTACAAGTCGGCCGTGCTGGACCCCTGAGCAAGTCCCTTAATCCGTAATTGTTCAGTTGTATAAAATGAGCTAAAAATGTAAGGTACTTTGCATCAGGGCATCTGCCGATTGTCGTAAATCTGCACAGGCACAGAGAGAACAAGCAGAAAATCTCCACACAGTCACACTAACTCAGGAACCTAGAAACCTTGAGCCGTGAAGCATTTTATTTGTTGTATATCTCTTTGACACATTAATTCATTTTCCCTTTAACCATCTCTTTTCTTCCAAAATGAATGGAACAGGAACATGTTGAAGCTCATGATGCTATCTGTTTGGAGTCAGGGGTATTAATTAAGTCCATTTGATGTGCTTTGACAGACAATGGCTTCCCTCACAGACTCCTGGCCCTTCGCTGTTAGAGTGTTTTTTCATCACAAAGCCGCCATTGTTTTGTACTAGTGTTCTGTTTTTTCCCAATCCAAGCCCTCGACCACAAAGTATCCTGCATCTATTTCCAACTTGTGTCTCATCTAAATCCCCTGGGATACTTCAGCAGAAGTGTGGGAGATTAATGATGGGGAGTTTGGATGTGGCATATTGTTAATGCTCCTGTCAGATTTTGATGTGAGCATGTGTGGGCCAGGCAGTGTGCCCGATGAAAGGGCAGGGGTGTGTTTGTGTGAGCGTGCGTTTGCGTGAGGGGTCTGCAGGGTCTGGCAGGCCAGCTGGAAGCTTTTTCAGCCCTGGGAGCAAGTCTATCTCTGGGGCATAGGCTTGGCACAGGGCTGGGTGGAGCAAAACTTGCAGCACTGCTACATCATCGTAGATCAAGCAGCTCTGCATCCCAGCACTGACAAAACAACAACAACCACCGAGTGAGACTTTTCAGCGAGCAGATAACCAGGGACATGGATGATTACACCAGATGTGTAATTACCTCTTGTTTTTTTTTTTGTAGGGATGAGAGGAGGTAAATGAGTATCAAAGCTAAGTAAATCACTAGAGATTCAGTGATGTTATAATCATTTATGGCTTGAGGATCTTTTTGGAAATGCATTTAAATTTCAATAGAGGTTTACTAGTCAAATAAATTCAAAGAATTATTACACCTTTATATTGATTTGCCTGCGTATACACTGAATGACGATTAGCTGAAAAACATATCGTCATGCTAGCACAATCAGGCCATGTGATGAGGAAATCTTGATGCTAAAGGGAGTTTTTGCAAAGAAAACACGTAAAAAAAAAAAAAAATCAGTGGTTCAGGCAGGCAGGTAAAGTTCATTCCTCCACCTTGGTGTCAGAACAGAGAACAGCCATCATAGATCTGCTTTATGTCTTGAAGGATGGAGGGTCATGTCGAGCTGACTTGTGTCTTGAAAGAAATTTGATGCATGGTTTGATCAGTGTCTTCAGGAACATGGGATCTAATCTGGGAGTTTATTTTATGTTTGTAAGCAAGCCTGAGTGTTTTGTGTCTTATTTGAGCAGCTATATGAAGCTGTATTGGAGTTAGAATGCAGCAATGAGGTGATGCAGGAAAACTTAGTCTCTGAGTATGCAGCCAATGGTGGCTCAATGGTTATAGCTCTGGGTTAATAAAAATAAGCTTGCTGATTCTAGACCCAGCACTGCCAAGCTGCCACATTGCACAATTGGCCCTTAGCCCTCTCTGATCCAGGGTGTTGTATCATGGCTGACCCTGTGCTCTGAACTTGTTAGGAAGAATAGGCAAAGAAAATACTTTCTCTGTGCTATAATGTATATGTGAATACAAATAAAGGCTTCCTCTTCGTTCTGGATCAGCACTGGAACAGGGAACTGATGGGATGCCAGGATTGAGTCGCAGTAGTCAAGTCTTCAAACTACAAGCAAATGAACAAGCACCTGGCTAACGAAAAAGACCAGATCCTCCAGAGAAACCGACTGTGTCTGATTAGCAACATAAGCAGAAGACATTAGCTTTTTGTGCAGAACAACGCCTACAACTATAGCTACAGCTACACTAGCATCAATACTGTATGTCAGTTAGAACATATACAACATAGAGGTAACGATGATCTCTTTCTAAAACAAAAAATTATCATTTTAACACTGTTATTCTGCCCAAATTTAGAATATTCGTACACGTTTCGTACATTACCGTGTTCAGCTCTTCTTCATGAAGGGTTTTTTTTAATTTAAGCTCCATCTGCTTCACACACAGCTTCCTATTTACTATATTATGTATAACTACAAATATATGGCCAAAGGCGCTTCATTTGAGAGTCTGGCCCGGAAAACCAGGGTTTGAAATGATTACCAATGTATGTACATGTAATATTCATGTATATTGTACAATGACTTGTACAGTAAAGAGATGCAGTGCAATAGTTGCAGCATGCTGTGCAGCATGAGCCCTCTGTAATGAGTGTACAGTGACTCCTGTGTGGATGATGTATATGTAGCTGTCAGGTCTCGTGTAATGGAGGATTGTGATGTAAAGTAAATTGAAGACGAATCTTAAAGATGAATGCTGTATCGTATCGTTTCAGATAACATTTTAAATATGTCTCTTAACCCATTGAACATAGGCCTGTTGAATTGTTCTGACTATTTCTGGGATTATTCCTGTAATGCCCACCAACCTGTGGTTTGGATCAAGCCCATTCCATTAAAGCGTTCAGTCAAATACTATTAACTCCTCTCCAAAAGCATTTTATCTTAATGGTATTCTTAGTGCTAGAATGATGATGTGTATGTGCCGGAGACTATAAATGCAAGGCAGGGCAAGGCAAAAGCCCTACGACACACTTGTTTAACTTGTAAGCTATTATTTCTGTGAAATTGTGCTACAAACATAGCAAAAATAATACTCCACAGTGTTTTGAAAGCTCACTCTGCTTTGCTATTAACACCCTTTTGAAGCAGAACTGGAACAGAGAGGTCACAAGACCAGGGATAAACACTGGAGGGAGCATTAGACTTCTCCTCCCACTTTCTCTCTAGTGCCCGCCCACTTTGTCTCTCGACATTCATTACAGGTCAAAGGAGCACTCATCATTTTTATCATCTCTCTCTCTCTCTCTGAGTCATGCAGCAAGCCTTTATCTGTCTGACATCAACTGATGTGTTCTGCAGCACCAGGTACCTCCCTCCCTCTGCCCTCCTAATGGGACTGATGGCTGTTGGTGTCAGCTGCTATATTGCCTTGCCTTATCATAATTACTGCTACCGCTGCCTCTAAAAGCATGATAGCAGAGTAGTTTGTAGGATTCACAATGATTAATCACTTGCCAAACTGATTGCTTCTCTCCCTGCAGCAGCACAACAGGCCTAGCTTTAATCAGTATGCCACGCTAGGTATTGTGGCCAGTGGGGAGATGGGTGTGGAAAGAGTTAGCGTAAGTAATTTATCTGCCGGACCATTTGCTAACAACTTGTGATATACACGGTTTTATTGGTGCAGTGTGTTTCGATTTAACCCCAATGTTTCTGTGGCCTGAAACAGAACCTTTTCAATACTTTTTTTTTATTTATTAAACATAAACCCTACCACTATGTTCCTGGAAACGCAATAGAAAAGAATTTAGAATTGCAAGACGTGTCAGTACAGTCTGCAAAATCTGGCTATGACATTATATCATCCTTATCTGCATAACTCGATTGCACAATTGGTATCAATTACGGATGTTGTTTAGTCTGTTTGTTTGCTTGCTTGCTTTTGTACCTGACCTCTATTTTCTAATGAATTCTGATCAATTCTAATGAATTTATTTGGTTATTTTTCCCCACATATAAACAAACTAAGTACTAATTTCAACTACTGCAACCCTGACTAATTGACAGGATGAATGATGTTCCACATCCATGGTCTCAACCAGATGACTGGTGAACCTGTCTGTAAGGTTTCCCTAAATCAATCAACCAAATAAAGTCTGTTTCGAATCTGTTATATCTTCATTTGGAATAATGTACTCTCGTTCCTGTTACTTCACTAATTCTGATGTATTAACACTGTTGTTGTATTCCAGCAGGACCCAATTATCCAACAGTTTACGTCATCTTTGTCTGTCCTGGATAACAGAATAACTTGTGTTATCTATAAAATTCAGAGCAAAGACCCCCAGACTAACCTTCATTTCTATCAGATTACTCCCCCAGTATTTCTTTCCCTTTGACCCGCCCTAACTCCCTCTGGTTCTGGAGAAGGGGGGGGGGGGGGGGGGGCATTTCACATTTTCTTTTTCTTCAGCTGTCTGGCTCTTAGCAGAGAGAGTTAAATGAGAGTTAAAACAAGTTCAAACCCAGAGACATTCCCTCCGTTCTCTGAGGAGCCTGTTTTCGTCAAAAAGTTGGTCTATAAATCTTCAAGGCAGCTACTCGCTGACCCGAGTCTTCCCGGTGGCCTGTCTCACTGGGCTTTATAAGCAAACCTGCACTTCGGCACTTTCTGTATTTCTTAAGACAGAAAAAGACATGGCCTGTCCTCAGATGGTGACTGACTCTTCTGTGCTGGCATGGGTTTGTTTCAGATAAATCTTGGATTCCGAGTGTGTGTGTGTTTGTGAAAGCTGCAGTGAGCCTTCCCCCGAGCTGCAGTGCACCATCCTGTAGTATTTACACACAGATAAGCCAAAAGTTCATGTTTAGAGATTCCTATTTCTCAGCACACATGGTGTACCTGCAGAGTGTGATTTACGAGGCCTTGCTCCTCCGAGGCTTGGCGGACACAGCTGGAGGTGTGGGTGTTCATCTGTTCATGCTACTGGCGTGTGTGTGTGTGGGAGGGTGGGTGGGTGGTTTTGATTGGTATCCAGCTTCTTGCCTGTGGCTTCACAATCCAGATCGTTGCTTTCCAGCTGTCCTGAGGCTCACGCAAGAGCCTTGATATAAGATCCCAGTATTTTACATACAGGTGGATCTGAATACTTTCCATACCAGCGTGTGTGTGTGTGTGTGTGTGTGTGTGTGTGTGTGTGTGTGTGTGTATGTGTGTGTGTATGTGTGTGTGTGTGTGTGTGTGTGTGTGTGTGTGTCTGTGTGTGTGTGTGTGTGTGTGAGGACCAAAGGAAAAATATTTGATGTTTTCACCTTCTGGGGACATTTCGGTGGTCCCTATAAGATAAACACCTAAAAGAATCAGAAGGTTTTCTTTTGGCTTCTGATGTTAGATTTTGATTTTAGATTTAGGTGTGTGTGTGTGTGTGTGTGTGTGTGCACTTGCTTATTGGAAGTTATGCAATTATTCATAATGAACGCAGGCTGCCAAGGCCGTCTGTATTTTTTATGTTTTGTTTCCACTAAATGCTTTGGCATGAGCCAGGGAGTTATGTAAGACTAATGGTTTTCACAGAGGGCCTTTGGTGTGCATTGCAAAGAGCAATTTTTTTTTTTGCAAAGAGCAGACCATCATATCAATTTGCCCATAACCCTCTATGCCCAAGTGGAACCTAATTTCCTTCAAGCATCACACTCGCAGCCTGAGCCTGTATTTTTGAAGTCAACCTGCTGGAAAAAAGTGAGGAAATGCATCAGACAAGGTTGGTTTATTTGACAGCTCCTGAGTTATGCTTGTCATAAAATGTATAACATGCCTCAATAATGCATGCATGATGAAAGGCTGTGTGGTGTACCATACAGAATTGTAAACGTTTCTGTAATTTGTGAGATTTGCCCAAAGCATAATGTCCTGGGCCATTTAGTTCACAGCTGAAATATTAAAGGGGCAACAGATAGTTGCTTTCACACAGAGACTACACAAGGAACTCTCTGAAACAAGCTAGGGTTAACCTTGACCTTCTCACAAACACTCGATTGTTCTCATAATTAACCCACTCATAACACACAAAACACACAAGCCGAGCACAGAAGCTGTGCTTCGTCTACACTTTCACACACACCCACATAAGTTGTGACAATAGTAATGCATGCTAAAAGCTTCTCGCTTGTGATATTGTTCTTTCAGCAGCCTGTTTTCTAATGGAAAGCCACGCATTGTGTTCACGTCTGAGGCCACTCCGCTTGCCTGATTCAGCATTAGAGCTACCGACTCGCCGCACACAACCCTGGCACCCGGCCATCACTCCCAGAAATGCCAGTCAAGCACTGTTTCATTCAGCCAGCATTTATTATGTGCAATAAAAATGGCACTGACAGCATCATAATTACATGAGAGTACTTTTTCAGATACTGATAAACAATAACACAGATGAAATCATTTCTTAGATAAATTCTCCTTGAGTAGTGAGCTTTTTTTTTTAAATAGTGATCTGATTAGAATATTATTACAAACATGTATCAGTTCATGATACATCAGGAGTTGGATCATATAAGCAGGGAAATGAAGAAATAATGAACATGATTAACAGAGCTGAGGTTCTTAACCCTTAACCCTCACTGCTCCAGTGGTGCTGTATCATGGCTGACCCTGTGCTCTGACCCCAACCTCCATAGTTGAGATATGTAAAGAAAGGATTTCACGGTGTTGTAATGTATATGTGACAAAATAAAGACCTCTAAAAAAGCACTACAGAAACTGGATGGTTTTACTATGTTAAATGTATTCCAATTAATTAGCTGACATTATGAATATTATGCTTCACATTGAATAAAAAGGTGAATGTTTTATTTTTCAGTAATCCTTGGTAACACAAAGCAGTAGAATTCATGCCAGCTAAAAAAATTGAGTCACTTTATTTATTAATGTCATAATTGTATTAAAAATGAATATACGAGTGACACAACAGAAAAGGGTTTTTTTCTGCTTACATAATCAGCAGTTTGAATCTCTACAGTCATCTGTATCCAGGTGACAATGGCGAAACTTTGGCTATATTTTCTACTCGTCTATCAGCGTGACACTAAGCAGTCATGGGCATGTGTGAGCTCATGTATGTGGAACGAGGGTAGAAAGCACATTCTTCTCACTGACACGGCATGAGCAGCAGTTTGAGGAAAAAAATGTGTTTGGGTGGCTTCAAGTGTCTCAGGAAGCATGTTAGCCTTTACCCTCCTGGGCTGGTATCTGTTGAATGATAGGGCAGAGCTGAATAATGGGAAATGACCAAACTGGGGAGAAATTGGGGGTTTATTAAGCCAGATTTGACATCTTAGGTGCCTTAAGATCCATGTAAAACCTTCTTCACACTTTCAAGCTGAATATCTGAAGGATATACAGTAAATAATATATACATTTTATATATATATATATATATATATATATATATATATATATATATATATATATATATATATTTATTATATGCCTGAAGGAACTCCTGCAAATAAAAAAAAAGCACTTTACACTTTCCATAATCTCTAGCCAGCGAACTTATAAAAAACATCATCAAAAGGAATCTCATTCCCAATGACATATATGTACATTACAGCACAGTGAATCTCAGCATGGGTCAGGATACAGTGCCTCATGAGCAGAGAGGGATAAGAGCCTTGCTCAAGGTCCCAACACTTTCCATTCCCCTGATTACTGATTACACACCTCAGTTCTCTATCTCCAAAAATTCACTGACTCATTGTCACATCTCAGTCCAGAAACCCTTCTGTGACGTTATCGATCCTTTTGTTAATTTCATGCTTTATGGATGTCAGCTTGCTTGTTTTTCACATTTAGCCTGTTTAGTCCTGCCCTGACTCTGATTCTTTGCCTGCTTCAATGTTTTTTGGACATAAAATAAAATGTGCTTTTAAATATGTAAATATATATATATAATATAATAAATAATATAATATGTAAATAGACCATGAGATAATACATCACAGCCATGTATTTATATTTCCAGACCACAAACTAAATATTTCACGGCCACAAATGATTACGAGATACAAAAGTCATGGCCAAGAATTGTTTAACCTCATATCATGAATTTATTAATATGTTTTGGATCCTCCTGCTTATTACAGTTTTTATTATTTGGCTGGAACTGGTAAAAAAAAGTCAAATGCAATAGTTCAGAATCTTAACTTTTTTGTATGAATACATTTACCTGTGGCAATAAATGACTGTATAAAGTCTTTGTTTCTACCTTAACCTTCCTTCATGCCAGTTTTTGTTTATGTTCTTGTACCAAATCGAAATAGAAATGACATTTCATGAGGTACTGGCTTTAATACCACATTTATGTGTTCCTATGTAAATGCAGCCATCACAGTTGGTATTTCAGCTACAATTCTGAATGTACAGTGAAAATGAAAGGGCTTTACAATCCTGTTGAAATGAATCCAAGATACTGAATTATGTCAGATATCTTTATACCTTTAATGTCATTACAGCAGCCAGTAAGATACAAGTGCAAGACAAATAGAAGTATTTAAGAGAGAAAAAAAATAACAGAAGTAGGCATAGTCATGTGAATGGGGTTAATGTGAATCACGTCATTGATGACTTGTGTATAACATGTTACACACTTATGTTTGAATGCTTATACAACCTGGTGATTGTATTTTTTTTTATTTTTTTTTTTTATTTTATTTTTTTTCATGTTAATCAAACACATGAAATGAACATCCCTCAAAGGTATAGGGGGTATAGACAAAATAATTATTATGTTTTTGTTGTTGTTGTTGTTGTTGTTTTACAGAATTTATTTTTATTTATTTTTTGTGGCAGGAAAAAAAATATTTTATTATATATATATATTTATTTATTTTTTTTTTTTTCTTTTTCATATAAAATTTTATATAAAAAAAATCTATATCACACTCCCTCAAAGGTAAGGGTTTGTTTTTTTTTTGGTTGATTTTTTTACATAATTAATTTTTTTTTTTTTTTTTTTTGGCAGAAAATTTTTTTTTCCTGTCACAAAAAAACCTACAATCTTAGCAGGTGTGTGCAAACCTTTTATAAGCACTTTAGCTGTAGTTACTCATAACAAATAATTTTTAAGTACACTTAAAATACTATGAACATATATACATCTATGATGTATAATGCTATGAACAAAACATCATTATTGTTTCAATTAATAAATTAATATTGTCTAATTAATTAATCAAATATGTAAATAATTAAAATATTAAAATATATACAGATTCTGATTTGCTATCAACTTGATTTAGGTGTTTATTCATTTGTTATCTATTATTTATTGGTTTGTTTATTAATGGACTTGTTGTTTAAGCCTTAAGACATTTTGAATTAACTAATGAATTAAGCTGATAAATATTTAAATGTGTAAATATTTTAATTTGTTAGCAATTGAATGTATTTATTTATTTAAAGTTTGTTGGTTTAATAATTCATTTACATGTAGTTGTTTTTACACTTTACATTTTCTTAATGTGATGAAATGATGTAAAGGTTCCTCTAAGTTCCTCTGCCCCCCTTCTGTAATCTCTCGGGGTTTCCCAGGAAGACCAGAAGTGCTGACATGTGATAAGAGCCAGACTTACTACTTTTAGAGTTTGATAAATAAATAAATAAATAAATAAATAAATAAATAAATAAATAAAAAGGTGGGGAATTAAATGTAGAAATCTGTTCAACAATGTTTTAACCATTGGCTCCTAAAGCTAGAGCTTATTGACATTTCAAATCAACACTGCTCAAGTGGAACAAGTGAAGAAATTTCAGGCTGAAGCATCTTTTTTTATGTCACCATAACTACGTGACAGTCTACAATGTAAAGAATGTTCATGTCTGCAGTGTGAGCAAGCCTTGGATCTGTAACGGCTAGCAGACAGTGAGGAAGAATTAGAGTGCAGAATGTGGGGTGTCAGTGTTAGAACTGAGGATTCCTAGCCGATGGGGCATCTATCCAGCTGCCTGTTGATGTTCAGCAGCTGGGAAATGTAAGCGGATGCATGGGGGGGTTCAGAGGGGTGAAGAAAGATGCTCGCTGATCTAATCTCTCCCTGTGAAGGGTGCATTAATGTCCTGCCTGTGTTTCATGAAAGAGAGGAACCAAAGTGTGTGTGTGTGTGTGTGTGTGTGTGTGTGTGTGTGTGTGTGTGTGTGTGTGTGTGTGTGTGTGTGTGTGTGTGTGTGTGTCTGTGTTAAAATCACACTCCTCTCTTCCTTTTGAACTAAATTACAGGCCAGACTGCAGTCTTTTGTTTTCTTCCTCTCTTGCACATTATAATATGTAGTTTTCCATTCATATGTATACATGAACCGTATAGTGAAGTAGTTGTTAAATAATTGTAACATACAATATACTGTATATAAAGATTTGTAATATTATGCTCCCAATAGCATAATATTAATATTAAATAATATTAATGCTCCCAATAGCAACATAAGAAATATAGTACAAAAAGTTAATATTAGTACAAGATTAATATTAGACTTCTATTTAAATGTGTTTGTATTTATCCCTAATGAACAAGCCTGAGGTGATTGTGGCGACTGTGACGAGGAAAAACTCCCTTAGATGGAAGAGGAAGAAACCTTGAGAGGAACCAGAGACAAAAGGGAACCTCTTCCTCATTTGGGTGACACTGGAGGATGTGATTATAAATTATTATAAACACCGGAGAGTGTTATTATAAATAATGTTCTTTCTATATTCATATACAGTCTGACATTTGTGTATTGGAGAGGAGGTTGTTGTCCTTAAAGACCACATGGAGTTGGTATCTTCTCTTTGAATGTCTGAAATCGTCATGAAGTGGAGCTGAAACATCTCTATATGCCTCGGGATCTTCACAGGCTTTTCCTCTTCTCACTGAATGTCCGAAATCTTCAAGAATTCTCTAGATTATATAGAATATATTCCTTACTCTATAGAAAATACAGTATATGTCAGATGTATGATTATTACATGATGATACATAAATAGAACACTGTGTATTTTACTCTTTATACAAAATGCAGCGTGTTCTGGTCTTCAGACTTCCTCCGCAGACTTTTTAATTGCCCTGCTATGTACAGTATGTCAAATGTAAAGGCCCTTTTGCTAGCTTTTAGCTAAGAAAGTCTCACTTCACCTCTAATACTCCAATTCCCTAGTCCAAATCTGTACCGAATAAATTGTGTCGGAATACAAATGAACGGGGTGCAGAAGTCAAGAGCTCTGCTTTTTTTAATGAGGACAAAAACCTATCAGCACATCTAACCCTTTCCGCTTCATTTACTGCCTCTGTCTCCCTGAAGACGCTCAAGTCTTGTGTTTCTTTTTTTTTTTTCTGCCTCAGTGAAATCTCTCTCGCAGTCTTTCACCATCACCCTTCTCTTTCTACATCTTCCAGAATTTAAACCTTCATGTTGCAGAGAGCTGGCTCTCCACTATGGAAAGGTCACTTAAATAAATAAAGAAACAAGGAGGTATCTAGCCACCCCACACCCTCACTCAGGCTTTGAAAGCTTGTGCTCTGCTTTTTTTTTTTTTTTTTTTTAAAGATTCATTCACTCAAAGGACATTGGGAAGAGTTAAAATAAATAAATAAATAAATAAAGGAGTAGAACTTTTAGACTTCACTCCTACTCAGTGACCATGCCGGCATTAGTCACAGAGTAGTGGTTCGATTCCCTAAATGCCTCCGGCTCTGTAACGTCTGAGCTCACTCTCTGGGGTGAACAGACTCTGAACATCTTATCTGTTGGAAGCTGGAAATAGATACAGTGTAGTAAGGAAAATTAGTATTCTCCTACATGAATAATGGCAAAATGAATGTATTAAGATATTAAGGCAATGTCTCATGGTACGGATCTATAAACCTGTATATGCATCAGGGTCAAACACCAAATAATCCAACAAATAATATGACCAAACCGATTCAAGCTAATAAAAATTCATTCCCTACCTAATTATA